>NW_027521923.1:0-43547 GCF_052094955.1 Ictidomys tridecemlineatus | reverse complement strand
ACACTTTTTCACCCAATCTTGATGATACTTTCAGGGAATGATCAGTACACCTATCCCACTTGGCTCACCAAATTTTGTTCTTCTAGGATAAACCGTTTGTTTGCAGTAACCGTTTTCATTTTGAGGTTTCAGTCTGTTTTCTCCTATATGGATACATGTATTTGGAAGTCTAAATCAAACACGGTTTGTGCTAGCTCTTTGAACCTTGACACAATAAAGCAGTTTCAAGTTATATCTCTATGGTTTGTTTGCTGTTGATGTAGGCCTAAGCAGAGACTGGCGAGAATCACTTTCATGGAAAGGGGTTGCCAAGCTTCCAAAAAACTACCAGTTGCCTGAAATCTCAGCAAATACGTTTTCACTCAATCTTGATGATACTCTCAGGGAATGATCAGTACACATATCCCACTTGGCTCACCAAATTTCGTTCTTCTAGGATAAACCGTTTGTTTGCAGTAACCGTTTTCATTTTGAGGTTTCAGTCTGTTTTCTCCTATACGGATACATGTATTTGGAACTGTAAATCAAACACGGTTTTTGCTAGCTCTTTGAAACTTGACACAATAAAGCAGTTTCAAGTTCTATCTCTATGGTTTGTTTGCTGTTGATGTAGGCCTAAGCAGAGACCGGCGAGAATCACTTTCATAGAAAGGGGTTGCCAAGCTTCCAAAGAACTCCGAGTTGCCTGAAATCTTAGCAAACACTTTTTCACCCAATCTTGATGATACTCTCAGGGAATGATCAGTACACGTATCCCACTTGGCTCACCAAATTTCGTTCTTCTAGGATAAACCGTTTGTTTGCAGTAACCGTTTTCATTTTGAGGTTTCAGTCTGTTTTCTCCTATACGGATACATGTATTTAGAACTCTAAATCAAACACGGTTTTTGCTAGCTCTTTGAAACTTGACACAATAAAGCAGTTTCAAGTTCTATCTCTATGGTTTGTTTGCTGTTGATGTAGGCCTAAGCAGAGACTGGCGAGAATCACTTTCATAGAAAGGGGTTGCCAAGCTTCCAAAGAACTCCGAGTTGCCTGAAATCTCAGCAAACACTTTTTCACCCAATCTTGATGATACTTTCAGGGAATGATCAGTACACCTATCCCACTTGGCTCACCAAATTTCGTTCTTCTAGGATAAACCGTTTGTTTGCAGTAACCGTTTTCATTTTGAGGTTTCACTCTGTTTTCTCCTAAACGGATACATGTATTTGGAACTCTAAATCAAACACGGTTTGTGCTAGCTCTTTGAAACTTGACAAAATAAAGCAGATTCAAGTTCTATCTCTATGGTTTGTTTGCTGTTGATGTAGGCCTAAGCAGAGACTGGCGAGAATCACTTTCATGGAAAGGGGTTGCCAAGCTTCCAAAAAACTACCAGTTTCCTGAAATCTCAGCAAATACTTTTTCACTCAATCTTGATGATTCTTTCAGGGAATGATCAGTACACCAATCCCACTTGGCTCACCACATTTCGTTCTTCTAGGATAAACCGTTTGTTTGCAGTAACCGTTTTTATTTTGAGTTTCAGTCTGTGTTCTCCTATACGGATACATGTATTTGGAACTCTAAATCAAACACGGTTTGTGCTAGCTCTTTGAAACTTGACACCATAAAGCAGTTTCAAGTTGTATCTCTATGGTTTGTTTGCTGTTGATGTAGGCCTAAGCACAGACCGGCGAGAATCACTTTCATGGAAAGGGGTTGCCAAGCTTCCAAAAAAATTCCGAGTTGCCTGAAATCTCAGCAAACACTTTTTCACCCAATCTTGATGATACTTTCAGGTAATGATCTGTACACCTATCCCACTTGACTCACCAAATTTCGTTCTTCTAGGATAAACCGTTTGTTTGCAGTAACCGTTTTCATTTTGAGGTTTCAGTCTGTTTTCTCCTATACAGATACATGTATTTGGAACACTAAATCAAACACGGTTTGTGCTAGCTGTTTGAAAGTTGACACAATGAAGCAGTTTCAAGTTCTATCTCTATGGTTTATTTGCTGTTGATGTAGGCCTAAGCAGAGACTGGCGAGAATCACTTTCATGGAAAGGGGTTGCCAAGCTTCCAAAAAACTACCAGTTGCCTGAAATCTCAGCAAATACGTTTTCACTCAATCTTGATGATACTTTCAGGGAATGATCAGTACACCAATCCCACTTGGCTCACCAAATTCGTTCTTCTAGGATAAACCGTTTGTTTGCAGTAACCGTTTTAATTTTGAGGTTACAGTCTGTTTTCTCCTATATGGATACATGTATTTGGAACTCTAAATCAAACACGGTTTGTGCTAGCTCTTTGAAACTTGACACAATAAAGCAGTTTCAAGTTCTATCACTATGGTTTTTTTGCTGTTGATGTAGGCCTAAGTAGAGACTGGCGAGAATCACTTTCATGGAAAGGGGTTGTCAAGCTTCCAAAAAACTCCGAGTTGCCTGAAATCTCAGCAAACACTTTTTCACCCAATCTTGATGATACTCTCAGGGAATGATCAGTACAGGTATCCCACTTGGCTCACCAAATTTCGTTCTTCTAGGATAAACCGTTTGTTTGCAGTAACCGTTTTCATTTTGAGGTTTCAGTCTGTTTTCTCCTATACGGATACATGTATTTGGAACTGTAAATCAAACACGGTTTTTGCTAGCTCTTTGAAACTTGACACAATAAAGCAGTTTCAAGTTCTATCTCTATGGTTTGTTTGCTGTTGATGTAGGCCTAAGCAGAGACCGGCGAGAATCACTTTCATAGAAAGGGGTTGCCAAGCTTCCAAAGAACTCCGAGTTGCCTGAAATCTCAGCAAACACTTTTTCACCCAATCTTGATGATACTTTCAGGGAATGATCAGTATACCTATCCCACTTGGCTCACCAAATTTCGTTCTTCTAGGATAAACCGTTTGTTTGCAGTAACCGTTTTCATTTTGAGGTTTCACTCTGTTTTCTCCTAAACGGATACATGTATTTGGAACTCTAAATCAAACACGGTTTGTGCTAGCTCTTTGAAACTTGACAAAATAAAGCAGATTCAAGTTCTATCTCTATGGTTTGTTTGCTGTTGATGTAGGCCTAAGCAGAGACTGGCGAGAATCACTTTCATGGAAAGGGTTTGCCAAGCTTCCAAAAAACTACCAGTTTCCTGAAATCTCAGCAAATACTTTTTCACTCAATCTTGATGATTCTTTCAGGGAATGATCAGTACACCAATCCCACTTGGCTCACCACATTTCGTTCTTCAAGGATAAACCGTTTGTTTGCAGTAACCGTTTTTATTTTGAGGTTTCAGTCTGTGTTCTCCTATACGGATACATGTATTTGGAACTCTAAATCAAACACGGTTTGTGCTAGCTCTTTGAAACTTGACACCATAAAGCAGTTTCAAGTTGTATCTCTATGGTTTGTTTGCTGTTGATGTAGGCCTAAGCACAGACCGGCGAGAATCACTTTCATGGAAAGGGGTTGCCAAGTTTCCAAAAAACTCCGAGTTGCCTGAAATCTCAGCAAACACTTTTTCACCCAATCTTGATGATACTTTCAGGTAATGATCAGTACACCTATCCCACTTGGCTCACCAAATTTCGTTCTTCTAGGATAAACCGTTTGTTTGCAGTAACCGTTTTCATTTTGAGGTTACAGTCTGTTTTCTCCTATACGGATACATGTATTTGGAACTCTAAATCAAACACGGTGTGTGCTAGCTCTTTGAAACTTGACACAATAAAGCAGTTTCAAGTTCTATCTCTATGGTTTGTTTGCTGTTGATGTAGGCCTAAGCAGAGACTGGCGAGCATCACTTTCATGGAAAGGGGTTGCCAAGCTTCCAAAAAACTCCGAGTTGCCTGAAATCTCAGCAAACACTTTTTCACCCAATCTTGATGATACTTTCAGGGAATGATCAGTACACCTATCCCACTTGGTTCACGAAATTTCGTTCTTCTAGGGTAAACCGTTTGTTTGCAGTAACCGTTTTCATTTTGAGGTTTCAGTCTGTTTTCTCCTATATGGATACATGTATTTGGAACTCTAAATCAAACACGGTTTGTGCTAGCTCTTTGAAACTTGACACAATAAAGCAGTTTCAAGTTCTATCTTTATGGTTTGTTTGCTGTTGATGTAGGCCTAAGCAGAGACTGGCGAGCATCACTTTCATGGAAAGGGGTTGCCAAGCTTCCAAAAAACTCCGAGTTGCCTGAAATCTCAGCAAACACTTTTTCACCCAATCTTGATGATACTTTCAGGGAATGATCAGTACACCTATCCCACTTGGCTCACCAAATTTTGTTCTTCTAGGATAAACCGTTTGTTTGCAGTAACCGTTTTCATTTTGAGGTTTCAGTCTGTTTTCTCCTATATGGATACATGTATTTGGAAGTCTAAATCAAACACGGTTTGTGCTAGCTCTTTGAACCTTGACACAATAAAGCAGTTTCAAGTTATATCTCTATGGTTTGTTTGCTGTTGATGTAGGCCTAAGCAGAGACTGGCGAGAATCACTTTCATGGAAAGGGGTTGCCAAGCTTCCAAAAAACTACCAGTTGCCTGAAATCTCAGCAAATACGTTTTCACTCAATCTTGATGATACTTTCAGGGAATGATCAGTACACCAATCCCACTTGGCTCACCAAATTCGTTCTTCTAGGATAAACCGTTTGTTTGCAGTAACCGTTTTAATTTTGAGGTTACAGTCTGTTTTCTCCTATATGGATACATGTATTTGGAACTCTAAATCAAACACGGTTTGTGCTAGCTCTTTGAAACTTGACACAATAAAGCAGTTTCAAGTTCTATCACTATGGTTTGTTTGCTGTTGATGTAGGCCTAAGTAGAGACTGGCGAGAATCACTTTCATGGAAAGGGGTTGTCAAGCTTCCAAAAAACTCCGAGTTGCCTGAAATCTCAGCAAACACTTTTTCACCCAATCTTGATGATACTCTCAGGGAATGATCAGTACACATATCCCACTTGACTCACCAAATTTCGTTCTTCTAGGATAAACCGTTTGTTTGCAGTAACCGTTTTCATTTTGAGGTTTCAGTCTGTTTTCTCCTATACGGATACATGTATTTGGAACTCTAAATCAAACACGGTTTGTGCTAGCTCTTTGAAAGTTGACACAATAAAGCAGTTTCAAGTTCTATCTCTATGGTTTGTTTGCTGTTGATGTAGGCCTAAGCAGAGACTGGCGAGAATCACTTTCATGGAAAGGGGTTGCCAAGCTTCCAAAAAACTCCGAGTTGCCTGAAATCTCAGCAAACACTTTTTCACCCAATCTTGATGATACTCTCAGGGAATGATCAGTACACGTATCCCACTTGGCTCACCAAATTTCGTTCTTCTAGGATAAACCGTTTGTTTGCAGTAACCGTTTTCATTTTGAGGTTTCAGTCTGTTTTCTCCTATACGGATACATGTATTTGGAACTGTAAATCAAACACGGTTTTTGCTAGCTCTTTGAAACTTGACACAATAAAGCAGTTTCAAGTTCTATCTCTATGGTTTGTTTGCTGTTGATGTAGGCCTAAGCAGAGACCGGCGAGAATCACTTTCATAGAAAGGGGTTGCCAAGCTTCCAAAGAACTCCGAGTTGCCTGAAATCTTAGCAAACACTTTTTCACCCAATCTTGATGATACTTTCAGGGAATGATCAGTACACCTATCCCACTTGGCTCACCATTTTTCGTTCTTCTAGGATAAACCGTTTGTTTGCAGTAACCGTTTTCATTTTGCGGTTTCAGTCTGTTTTCTCCTATACGGATACATGTATTTGGAACTGTAAATCAAACACGGTTTGTGCTAGCTCTTTGAAACTTGACACAATAAAGCAGATTCAAGTTCTATCTCTATGGTTTGTTTGCTGTTGATGTAGGCCTAAGCAGAGACTGACGAGAATCACTTCATGGAAAGGAGTTGCCAAGCTTCCAAAAAACTACCAGTTTCCTGAAATCTCAGCAAATACTTTTTCACCCAATCTTGATGATACTTTCAGGGAATGATCAGTACACCTATCCCACTTGGCTCACCAAATTTCGTTCTTCTAGGATAAACCGTTTGTTTGCAGTAACCGGTTTCATTTTGAGGTTTCAGTTTGTTTTCTCCTATAGGGATACATGTATTTGGAACTCTAAATCAAACACGGTTTGTGCAAGCTCTTTGAAACTTGACACAATAAAGCAGTTTCAAGTTCTATCTCTATGGTTCGTTTGCTGTTGATGTAGGCCTAAGCAGAGACTGGCGAGAATCACTTTCATGGAAAGGGGTTGACATGCTTACAAAAAACTCCGAGTTTCCTGAAATCTCAGCAAACAGTTTTTTACCCAATCTTGATGATACTTTCAGGGAATGATTAGTACATTTATCCCACTTGGCTCACCAAATTTCGTTCTTCTAGGATAAACCGTTTGTTTGCAGTAACCGTTTTCATTTTGAGGTTTCAGTCTGTTTTCTCCTATACGGATACATGTATTTGGAACTCTAAATCAAACACGGTTTGTGCTAGATCTTTGAAACTGGACACAAGAAAGCAGTTTCAAGTTCTATCTCTATGGTTTGTTTGCTGTTGATGTAGGCCTAAGCAGAGACTGGCGAGAATCACTTTCATGGAAAGGGGTTGCCAAGCTTCCAAAAAACTCCGAGTTGCCTGAAATCTCAGCAAACACTTTTTCACCCAATCTTGATGATACTTTCAGGGAATGATCAGTACACCTATCCCACTTGGCTCACCAAGTTTCGTTCTTCTATAATAAACCGTTTGTTTGCAGTAACAGGTTTCATTTTGAGGTTTCAGTCTGTTTTCTCCTATATGGATACATGTATTTGGAACTCTAAATCAAACACGGTTTGTGCTAGCTCTTTGAAACTTGACACAATAAAGCAGTTTCAAGTTCTATCTCTATGGATTGTTTGCTGTTGATGTAGGCCTAAGCAGAGACTGGCGAGAATCACTTTCATGGAAAGGGGTTGCCAAGCTTCCAAAAAACTCCGAGTTGCCTGAAATCTCAGCAAACACTTTTTCACCCAATCTTGATGATACTTTCAGGGAATGATCAGTACACCAATCCCACTTGGCTCACCAAATTTCGTTCTTCTAGGATGATCCGTTTGTTTGCAGTAACCGTTTTCATTTTGAGGTTTCAGTCTGTTTTCTCCTATACGGATACATGTATTTGGAAATCTAAATCAAACACGGTTTGTGCTAGCTCTTTGAAAGTTGACACAATAAAGCAGTTTCAAGTTCTATCTCTATGGTTTGTTTGCTGTTGATGTAGGCCTAAGCAGAGACTGGCGAGAATCACTTTCATGGAAAGGGGTTGCCAAGCTTCCAAAAAACTCCGAGTTGCCTGAAATCTCAGCAAACACTTTTTCACCCAATCTTGATGATACTTTCAGGGAATGATCAGTACACCTATCCCACTTGGCTCAGAAAATTTCGTTCTTCTAGGATAAACCATTTGTTTGCAGTAACCGTTTTCATTTTGAGGTTTCAATCTGTTTTCTCCTATACGGATACATATATTTGGAACTCTAAATCAAAAACGGTTTGTGCTAGCTCTTTGAAACTTGACACAATAAAGCAGTTTCAAGTTCTATCTCTATGGTTTGTTTGCTGTTGATGTAGACCTAAGCAGAGACTGGCAAGAATCCCTTTTTATAGAAAGGGGTTGCCAAGCTTCCAAAAAAGTACGAGTTGCCTGAAATCTCAGCAAACTCTTTTTCACCCAATCTTCATGATACTTTCAGGTAATGATTAGTACACCAATCCCACTTGGCTCACCAAATTTCGTTCTTCTAGGATAAACCGTTTGTTTGCAGTAACCGTTTTCATTTTGAGGTTTCAGTCTGTTTTCTCCTATACAAATACATGTATTTGGAACTCTAAATCAAACACGGTTTGTGCTAGCTCTTTGAAACTTGACACAATAAAGCAGTTTCAAGTTCTATCTCTATGGTTTGTTTGCTGTTGATGTAGGCCTAAGCTGAGACTGGCGAAAATCACTTTCATGGAAAGGGGTTGCCAAGCTTCCAAAAAACTCCGAGTTGCCTGAAATCTCAGCAAACACTTTTTCACCCAATCTTGATGATACTTTCAGGTAATGATCTGTACACCTATCCCACTTGGCTCACCAAATTTCGTTCTTCTAGGATAAACCGTTTGTTTGCAGTAACCGTTTTCATTTTGAGGTTTCAGTCTGTTTTCTCCTATACGATACATGTATTTGGAACACTAAATCAAACACGGTTTGTGCTAGCTGTTTGAAAGTTTACACAATGAAGCAGTTTCAAGTTCTATCTCTATGGTTTATTTGCTGTTGATGTAGGCCTAAGCAGAGACTGGCGAGAATCACTTTCAGGGAAAGGGGTTGCCAAGCTTCCAAAAAACTCCGAGTTGCCTTAAATCTCAGCAAACACTTTTTCACCCAATCTTGATGATACTTTCAGGTAATGATCAGTACACCTATCCCACTTGGCTCACCAAGTTTCGTTCTTCTATAATCAACCGTTTGTTTGCAGTAACAGGTTTCATTTTGAGGTTTCAGTCTGTTTTCTCCTATACGGATACATGTATTTGGAACTCTAAATCAAACACGGTTTGTGCTAGCTCTTTGAAAGTTGACACAATAAAGCAGTTTCAAGTTCTATCTCTATGGTTTGTTTGCTGTTGATGTAGGCCTAAGCAGAGACTGGCGAGAATCACTTTCATGGAAAGGGGTTGCCAAGCTTCCAAAAAACTCCGAGTTGCCTGAAATCTCAGCAAACACTTTTTCACCCAATCTTGATGATACTTTCAGGGAATGATCAGTACACCTATCCCACTTGGCTCACCAAATTTTGTTCTTCTAGGATAAACCGTTTGTTTGCAGTAACCGTTTTCATTTTGAGGTTTCAGTCTGTTTTCTCCTATATGGATACATGTATTTGGAACTCTAAATCAAACAGGGTTTGTGCTAGCTCTTTGAAACTTGACACAATAAAGCAGTTTCTAGTTCTATCTCTATGGTTTGTTTGCTGTTGATGTAGGCCTAAGCAGAGACTGGCGAGAATCACTTTCATGGAAAGGGGTTGCCAAGCTTCCAAAGAACTCCGAGTTGCCTGAAATCTCAGCAAACACTTTTTCACCCAATCTTGATGATACTTTTAAGGAACGATCAGTACACCAATCCCACTTGGCTCACCAAATTTCGTTCTTCTAGGATAAACCCTTTGTTAGCAGTAACCGTTTTCATTTTGCGGTTTCAGTCTGTTTTCTCCTATACGGATACATGTATTTGGAACTGTAAATCAAACACGGTTTGTGCTAGCTCTTTGAAACTTGACACAATAAAGCAGATTCAAGTTCTATCTCTATGGTTTGTTTGCTGTTGATGTAGGCCTAAGCAGAGACTGACGAGAATCACTTCATGGAAAGGAGTTGCCAAGCTTCCAAAAAACTACCAGTTTCCTGAAATCTCAGCAAATACTTTTTCACCCAATCTTGATGATACTTTCAGGGAATGATCAGTACACCTATCCCACTTGGCTCACCAAATTTCGTTCTTCTAGGATAAACCGTTTGTTTGCAGTAACCGGTTTCATTTTGAGGTTTCAGTTTGTTTTCTCCTATAGGGATACATGTATTTGGAACTCTAAATCAAACACGGTTTGTGCAAGCTCTTTGAAACTTGACACAATAAAGCAGTTTCAAGTTCTATCTCTATGGTTCGTTTGCTGTTGATGTAGGCCTAAGCAGAGACTGGCGAGAATCACTTTCATGGAAAGGGGTTGACATGCTTACAAAAAACTCCGAGTTTCCTGAAATCTCAGCAAACAGTTTTTTACCCAATCTTGATGATACTTTCAGGGAATGATTAGTACATTTATCCCACTTGGCTCACCAAATTTCGTTCTTCTAGGATAAACCGTTTGTTTGCAGTAACCGTTTTCATTTTGAGGTTTCAGTCTGTTTTCTCCTATACGGATACATGTATTTGGAACTCTAAATCAAACACGGTTTGTGCTAGATCTTTGAAACTGGACACAAGAAAGCAGTTTCAAGTTCTATCTCTATGGTTTGTTTGCTGTTGATGTAGGCCTAAGCAGAGACTGGCGAGAATCACTTTCATGGAAAGGGGTTGCCAAGCTTCCAAAAAACTCCGAGTTGCCTGAAATCTCAGCAAACACTTTTTCACCCAATCTTGATGATACTTTCAGGGAATGATCAGTACACCTATCCCACTTGGCTCACCAAGTTTCGTTCTTCTATAATAAACCGTTTGTTTGCAGTAACAGGTTTCATTTTGAGGTTTCAGTCTGTTTTCTCCTATATGGATACATGTATTTGGAACTCTAAATCAAACACGGTTTGTGCTAGCTCTTTGAAACTTGACACAATAAAGCAGTTTCAAGTTCTATCTCTATGGATTGTTTGCTGTTGATGTAGGCCTAAGCAGAGACTGGCGAGAATCACTTTCATGGAAAGGGGTTGCCAAGCTTCCAAAAAACTCCGAGTTGCCTGAAATCTCAGCAAACACTTTTTCACCCAATCTTGATGATACTTTCAGGGAATGATCAGTACACCAATCCCACTTGGCTCACCAAATTTCGTTCTTCTAGGATGATCCGTTTGTTTGCAGTAACCGTTTTCATTTTGAGGTTTCAGTCTGTTTTCTCCTATACGGATACATGTATTTGGAAATCTAAATCAAACACGGTTTGTGCTAGCTCTTTGAAAGTTGACACAATAAAGCAGTTTCAAGTTCTATCTCTATGGTTTGTTTGCTGTTGATGTAGGCCTAAGCAGAGACTGGCGAGAATCACTTTCATGGAAAGGGGTTGCCAAGCTTCCAAAAAACTCCGAGTTGCCTGAAATCTCAGCAAACACTTTTTCACCCAATCTTGATGATACTTTCAGGGAATGATCAGTACACCTATCCCACTTGGCTCAGAAAATTTCGTTCTTCTAGGATAAACCATTTGTTTGCAGTAACCGTTTTCATTTTGAGGTTTCAATCTGTTTTCTCCTATACGGATACATATATTTGGAACTCTAAATCAAAAACGGTTTGTGCTAGCTCTTTGAAACTTGACACAATAAAGCAGTTTCAAGTTCTATCTCTATGGTTTGTTTGCTGTTGATGTAGACCTAAGCAGAGACTGGCAAGAATCCCTTTTTATAGAAAGGGGTTGCCAAGCTTCCAAAAAAGTACGAGTTGCCTGAAATCTCAGCAAACTCTTTTTCACCCAATCTTCATGATACTTTCAGGTAATGATTAGTACACCAATCCCACTTGGCTCACCAAATTTCGTTCTTCTAGGATAAACCGTTTGTTTGCAGTAACCGTTTTCATTTTGAGGTTTCAGTCTGTTTTCTCCTATACAAATACATGTATTTGGAACTCTAAATCAAACACGGTTTGTGCTAGCTCTTTGAAACTTGACACAATAAAGCAGTTTCAAGTTCTATCTCTATGGTTTGTTTGCTGTTGATGTAGGCCTAAGCTGAGACTGGCGAAAATCACTTTCATGGAAAGGGGTTGCCAAGCTTCCAAAAAACTCCGAGTTGCCTGAAATCTCAGCAAACACTTTTTCACCCAATCTTGATGATACTTTCAGGTAATGATCTGTACACCTATCCCACTTGGCTCACCAAATTTCGTTCTTCTAGGATAAACCGTTTGTTTGCAGTAACCGTTTTCATTTTGAGGTTTCAGTCTGTTTTCTCCTATACGATACATGTATTTGGAACACTAAATCAAACACGGTTTGTGCTAGCTGTTTGAAAGTTTACACAATGAAGCAGTTTCAAGTTCTATCTCTATGGTTTATTTGCTGTTGATGTAGGCCTAAGCAGAGACTGGCGAGAATCACTTTCAGGGAAAGGGGTTGCCAAGCTTCCAAAAAACTCCGAGTTGCCTTAAATCTCAGCAAACACTTTTTCACCCAATCTTGATGATACTTTCAGGTAATGATCAGTACACCTATCCCACTTGGCTCACCAAGTTTCGTTCTTCTATAATCAACCGTTTGTTTGCAGTAACAGGTTTCATTTTGAGGTTTCAGTCTGTTTTCTCCTATACGGATACATGTATTTGGAACTCTAAATCAAACACGGTTTGTGCTAGCTCTTTGAAAGTTGACACAATAAAGCAGTTTCAAGTTCTATCTCTATGGTTTGTTTGCTGTTGATGTAGGCCTAAGCAGAGACTGGCGAGAATCACTTTCATGGAAAGGGGTTGCCAAGCTTCCAAAAAACTCCGAGTTGCCTGAAATCTCAGCAAACACTTTTTCACCCAATCTTGATGATACTTTCAGGGAATGATCAGTACACCTATCCCACTTGGCTCACCAAATTTTGTTCTTCTAGGATAAACCGTTTGTTTGCAGTAACCGTTTTCATTTTGAGGTTTCAGTCTGTTTTCTCCTATATGGATACATGTATTTGGAACTCTAAATCAAACAGGGTTTGTGCTAGCTCTTTGAAACTTGACACAATAAAGCAGTTTCTAGTTCTATCTCTATGGTTTGTTTGCTGTTGATGTAGGCCTAAGCAGAGACTGGCGAGAATCACTTTCATGGAAAGGGGTTGCCAAGCTTCCAAAGAACTCCGAGTTGCCTGAAATCTCAGCAAACACTTTTTCACCCAATCTTGATGATACTTTTAAGGAACGATCAGTACACCAATCCCACTTGGCTCACCAAATTTCGTTCTTCTAGGATAAACCCTTTGTTAGCAGTAACCGTTTTCATTTTGAGGTTTCAGTCTGTTTTCTCCTATACGGATACATGTATTTGGAACTCTAAATCAAACACGGTTTGTGCTAGCTCTTTGAAACTTGACACAATAAAGCAGTTTCAAGTTCTATCTCTATGGTTTGTTTGCTGTTGATGTAGGCCTAAGCAGAGACTGGCGAGAATCACTTTCATGGAAAGGGGTTGCCAAGCTTCCAAAAAACTCCGAGTTCCCTGAAATCTCAGCAAACACTTTTTCACCCAATCTTGATGATACTTTCAGGTAATGATCAGTACACCAATCCCACTTGGCTCACCAAATTTTGTTCTTCTAGGATAAACCGTTTGTTTGCAGTAACCGTTTTCATTTTGAGGTTTCAGTCTGTTTTCTCCTATACGGATACATGTATTTGGAACTCTAAATCAAACACGGTTTGTGCTAGCTCTTTGAAACTTGACACAATACAGCAGTTTCAAGTTCTATCTCTATCGGTTGTTTGCTGTTGATGTAGGCCTAAGCAGAGACTGGCGAGAATCACTTTCATGGAAAGGGGTTGTCAAGCTTCAAAAAAACTACGAGTTGCCTGAAATCTCAGCAAACTCTTTTTCACCCAATCTTGATGATACTTTCAGGGAATGATCAGTACACCTATCCCACTTGGGTCACCAAATTTCGTTCTTCTAGGATAAACCGTTTGTTTGCAGTAACCGGTTTCATTTTGAGGTTTCAGTTTGTTTTCTCCTATACGGATACATGTATTTGGAACTCTAAATCAAACACTGTTTGTGCTAGCTCTTTGAAAGTTGACAAAATAAAGCAGTTTCACGTTCTATCTCTATGGTTTGTTTGCTGTTGATGTAGGCCTAAGCAGAGACTGGCGAGAATCACTTTCATGGAAAGGGGTTGTCAAGCTTCCAAAAAACTACGAGTTGCCTGAAATCTCAGCAAACTCTTTTTCACCCAATCTTGATGATACTTTCAGGTAATGATCAGTACACCAGTCCCACTTGGCTCACCAAATTTCGTTCTTCAAGGATAAACCGTTTGTTTGCAGTAACCGTTTTCATTTTGAGGTTTCAGTCTGTTTTCTCCTATACGGATACATGTATTTGGAACTCGAAATCAAACACGGTTTGTGCTAGCTCTTTGAAACTTGACACAATAAAGCAGTTTCAAGTTCTATTTCTATGGTTTGTTTGCTGTTGATGTAGGCCTAAGCAGAGACTGGCGAGAATCACTTTCATGGAAAGGGGTTGCCAAGCTTCCAAAAAACTCCGAGTTGCCTGAAATGTCAGCAAACACTTTTTCACCCAATCTTGATGATACTTTCAGGGAATGATGAGTACACCTATCCCACTTGGCTCACCAAATTTCGTTCTTCTAGCATAAACCGTTTGTTTGCAGTAACCATTTTCATTTTGAGGTTTCAGTCTGTTTTCTACTATATGGATACATGTATTTGGAACTCTAAATCAAACACGGTTTGTGCTAGCTCTTTGAAACTTGACACAATAAAGCAGTGTCAAGTTCTATCTCTATGGTTTGTTTGCTGTTGATGTAGGCCTAAGCAGAGACTGGCGAGAATCACTTTCATGGAAAGGGGTTGCCAAGCTTCCAAAAAACTCCGAGTTGCCTGAAATCTCAGCAAACACTTTTTCACCCAATCTTGATGATACTTTCAGTGAATGATCAGTACACCTATCCCACTTGGCTCACCAAATTTCGTTCTTCTAGGATAAACCGTTTGTTTGCAGTAATCGTTTTCATTTTGAGTTTTCCGTGTGTTTTCTCCTATACGGATACATGTATTTGGAACTCTAAATCAAACAGGGTTTGTGCTAGCTCTTTGAAAGTTGACACAATAAAGCAGTTTCAAGTTCTATCTCTATGGTTTGTTTGCTGTTGATGTAGGCCTAAGCAGAGACTGGCGAGAATCACTTTCATGGAAAGGGGTTGCCAAGCTTCCAAAAAACTTCGAGTTGCCTGAAATCTCAGCAAACACTTTTTCACCCAATCTTGATGATACTTTCAGGGAATGATCAGTACACCTATCCCACTTGGCTCACCAAATTTCGTTCTTCTAGGATAAACCGTTTGTTTGCAGTAACCGGTTTCATTTTGAGGTTTCAGTTTGTTTTCTCCTATACGGATACATGTATTTGGAACTCTAAATCAAACACGGTTTGTGCTAGCTCTTTGAAAGTTGACAAAATAAAGCAGTTTCACGTTCTATCTCTATGGTTTGTTTGCTGTTGATGTAGGCCTAAGCAGAGACTGGCGAGAATCACTTTCATGGAAAGGGGTTGTCAAGCTTCCAAAAAACTACGAGTTGCCTGAAATCTCAGCAAACTCTTTTTCACCCAATCTTGATGATACTTTCAGGTAATGATCAGTACACCAGTCCCACTTGGCTCACCAAATTTCGTTCTTCAAGGATAAACCGTTTGTTTGCAGTAACCGTTTTCATTTTGAGGTTTCAGTCTGTTTTCTCCTATACGGATACATGTATTTGGAACTCTAAATCAAACACGGTTTGTGCTATCTCTTTGAAACTTGACACAATAAAGCAGTTTCAAGTTCTATTTCTATGGTTTGTTTGCTGTTGATGTAGGCCTAAGCAGAGACTGGCGAGAATCACTTTCATGGAAAGGGGTTGCCAAGCTTCCAAAAAACTCCGAGTTGCCTGAAATGTCAGCAAACACTTTTTCACCCAATCTTGATGATACTTTCAGGGAATGATGAGTACACCTATCCCACTTGGCTCACCAAATTTCGTTCTTCTAGCATAAACCGTTTGTTTGCAGTAACCATTTTCATTTTTGAGGTTTCAGTCTGTTTTCTACTATATGGATACATGTATTTGGAACTCTAAATCATACACGGTTTGTGCTAGCTCTTGAAACTTGACACAATAAAGCAGTTTCAAGTTCTTTCTCTATGGTTTGTTTGCTGTTGATGTAGGCCTAAGCAGAGACTGGCGAGAATCACTTTCATGGAAAGGGGTTGTCAAGCTTCCAAAAAACTACGAGTTGCCTGAAATCTCAGCAAACTCTTTTTCACCCAATCTTCATGATACTTTCAGGGAATGATAGGTATACCAGTCCCACTTGGCTCACCAAATTTCGTTCTTCTAGGATAAACCGTTTGTTTGCAGTAACCGTTTTCATTTTGAGGTTTCAGTCTGTTTTCTCCTATACGGATACATGTATTTGGAAGTCTAAATCAAACACGGTTTGTGCTAGCTCTTTGAAACTCGACACAATAAAGCAGTTTCAAGGTCTATCTCTATGGTTTGTTTGCTGTTGATGTAGGCCTAAGCAGAGACTGGCGAGAATCACTTTCATGGAAAGGGGTTGCCAAGCTTCGAAAAAACTCCGAGTTGCCTGAAATCTCAGAAACACATTTCACCCAATCTTGATGATACTTTCAGGGAATGATCAGTACACCTATCCCACTTGGCTCACCAAATTTCGTTCTTCTAGGATAAACCGTTTGTTTGCAGTAACCGTTTACATTTTGAGTTTTCAGTGTGTTTTCTCCTATACGGATACATGTATTTGGAACTCTAAATCAAACAGGGTTTGTGCTAGCTCTTTGAAACTGGACACAATAAAGCAGTATCAAGTTCTATCTCTATGGTTTGTTTGCTGTTGATGTAGGCCTAAGCAGAGTCTGGCGAGAATCACTTTCATGGAAAGGGGTTGTCAAGCTTCAAAAAAACTCCGAGTTGCCTGAAATCTCAGCAAACACTTTTTCACCCAATCTTGATGATACTTTCAGGGAATGATCAGTACACCTATCCCACTTGACACACCAAATTTCGTTCTTCTAGGATAAACCGTTTGTTTGCAGTAACCGTTTTCATTTTGAGGTTTCAGTCTGTTTTCTCCTATAGGGATACATGTATTTGGAACTCTAAATCAAACACGGTTTTGTGCTAGCACTTTGAAACTTGACACAATAAAGCAGTTTCAAGTTGTATCTCTATGGTTTGTTTGCTGTTGATGTAGGCCTAAGCAGAGACTGGCGAGAATCACTTTCATGGAAAGGGGTTGCCAAGCTTCCAAAAAACTCCGAGTTGCCTGAAATCTCAGCAAACACTTTTTCACCCAATCTTGATGATACTTTCAGGGAAGGATCAGTACACCTATCCCACTTGGCTCACCAAATTTCGTTCTTCTAGGATAAACCGTTTGTTTGCAGTAACCGGTTTCATTTTGTGGTTTCAGTTTGTTTTCTCCTATACGGATACATGTATTTGGAACTCAAAATCAAACACGGTTTGTGCTAGCTCTTTGAAACTTGACACAATAAAGCAGTTTCAAGTTCTATCACTATGGTTTGTTTCCTGTTGATGTAGGCCTAAGCAGAGACTGGCGAGAATCACTTTCATGGAAAGGGGTTGCCAAGCTTCCAAAAAACTCCGAGTTGCCTGAAATCTCAGCAAACACTTTTTCACCCAATCTTGATGATACTTTCAGGGAATGATCAGTACACCAATCCCACTTGGCTCACCAAATTTCGTTCTTCTAGGATAATCCGTTTGTTTGCAGTAACCGTTTTCATTTTGAGGTTTCAGTCTGTTTTCTCCTATACGGATACATGTATTTGGAACTCTAAATCAAACACGATTTGTGCTAGCTCTTTGAAAGTTGACACAATAAAGCAGTTTCAAGTTCTATCTCTATGGTTTGTTTGCTGTTGATGTAGGCCTAAGCAGAGACTGGCGAGAATCACTTTCATGGAAAGGGGTTGCCAAGCTTCCAAAAAACTCCGAGTTGCCTGAAATCTCAGCAAACACTTTTTCACCCAATCTT
Organism: Ictidomys tridecemlineatus; assembly: GCF_052094955.1. NCBI lineage: Eukaryota > Metazoa > Chordata > Mammalia > Rodentia > Sciuridae > Ictidomys > Ictidomys tridecemlineatus. The sequence goes on along the minus strand of NW_027521923.1, from coordinate 26,032 downwards.
GATGATACTTTCAGGGAATGATCAGTACACCTATCCCACTTGGCTCAGAAAATTTTGTTCTTCTAGGATAAACCATTTGTTTGCAGTAACCGTTTTCATTTTGAGGTTTCAATCTGTTTTCTCCTATATGGATACATATATTTGGAACTCTAAATCAAACACGGTTTGTCCTAGCTCTTTGAAACTTGACACAATAAAGCAGTTTCAAGTTCTATCTCTATGGTTTGTTTGCTGTTGATGTAGACCTAAGCAGAGACTGGCAAGAATCCCTTTCATAGAAAGGGGTTGCCAAGCTTCCAAAAAACTACGAGTTTCCTGAAATCTCAGCAAACTCTTTTTCACCCAATCTTGATGATTCTTTCAGGTAATGATTAGTACACCAATCCCACTTGGCTCACCAAATTTCGTTCTTCTAGGATAAACCGTTTGTTTGCAGTAACCGTTTTCATTTTGAGGTTTCAGTCTGTTTTCTCCTATACAAATACATGTATTTGGAACTCTAAATCAAACACGGTTTGTGCTAGCTCTTTGAAACTTGACACAATAAAGCAGTTTCAAGTTCTATCTCTATGGTTTGTTTCCTGTTGATGTAGGCCTAAGCAGAGACTGGCGAGAATCACTTTCATGGAAAGGGGTTGCCAAGCTTCCAAAAAACTCCGAGTTGCCTGAAATCTCAGCAAACACTTTTTCACCCAATCTTGATGATACTTTCAGGGAATGATCAGTACACCAATCCCACTTGGCTCACCAAATTTCGTTCTTCTAGGATAATGCGTTTGTTTGCAGTAACCGTTTTCATTTTGAGGTTTCAGTCTGTTTTCTCCTATACGGATACATGTATTTGGAACTCTAAATCAAACACGATTTGTGCTAGCTCTTTGAAAGTTGACACAATAAAGCAGTTTCAAGTTCTATCTCTATGGTTTGTTTGCTGTTGATGTAGGCCTAAGCAGAGACTGGCGAGAATCACTTTCATGGAAAGGGGTTGCCAAGCTTCCAAATAACTCCGAGTTGCCTGAAATCTCAGCAAACACTTTTTCACCCAATCTTGATGATACTTTCAGGGAATGATCAGTACACCTATCCCACTTGGCTCAGAAAATTTTGTTCTTCTAGGATAAACCATTTGTTTGCAGTAACCGTTTTCATTTTGAGGTTTCAATCTGTTTTCTCCTATATGGATACATATATTTGGAACTCTAAATCAAACACGGTTTGTCCTAGCTCTTTGAAACTTGACACAATAAAGCAGTTTCAAGTTCTATCTCTATGGTTTGTTTGCTGTTGATGTAGACCTAAGCAGATACTGGCAAGAATCACTTTCATAGAAAGGGGTTGCCAAGCTTCCAAAAAACTACGAGTTTCCTGAAATCTCAGCAAACTCTTTTTCACCCAATCTTGATGATTCTTTCAGTTAATGATTAGTACACCAATCCCACTTGGCTCACCAAATTTCGTTCTTCTAGGATAAACCGTTTGTTTGCAGTAACCGTTTTCATTTTGAGGTTTCAGTCTGTTTTCTCCTATACGGATACATGTATTTGGAACTCTAAATCAAACACGGTTTGTGCTAGCTCTTTGAAACTTGCCACAATAAAGCAGTTTCAAGTTCTATCTCTATGGTTTGTTTGCTGTTGATGTAGGCCTAAGCTGAGACTGGCGAGAATCACTTTCATGGAAAGGGGTTGCCAAGCTTCCAAAAAACTCCGAGTTGCCTGAAATCTCAGCAAACACTTTTTCACCCAATCTTGATGATACTTTCAGGGAATGATCAGTACACCTATCCCACTTGGCTCACCAAGTTTCGTTCTTCTATAATAAACCGTTTGTTTGCAGTAACAGGTTTCATTTTGAGGTTTCAGTCTGTTTTCTCCTATACGGATACATGTATTTGGAACTCTAAATCAAACATGGTTTGTGCTAGCTCTTTGAAACTTGACACAATAAAGCAGTTTCAAGTTCTATCTCTATGGTTTGTTTGCTGTTGATGTAGGCCTAAGCAGAGACTGGCGAGAATCACTTTCATGGAAAGGGGTTGCCAAGCTTCCAAAGAACTCCGAGTTGCCTGAAATCTCAGCAAACACTTTTTCACCCAATCTTGATGATACTTTCAGGGAATGATCAGTACACCTATCCCACTTGGCTCACCAAATTTCGTTCTTCTAGGATAAACCGTTTGTTTGCAGTAACCGTTTTCATTTTGAGTTTTCAGTGTGTTTTCTCCTATACGGATACATGTATTTGGAACTCTAAATCAAACACTGTTTGTGCTAGCTCTTTGAAAATTGACACAATAAAGCAGTTTCAAGTTCTATCTCTATGGTTTGTTTGCTGTGGATGTAGGCCTAAGCAGAGACTGGCGAGAATCACTTTCATGGAAAGGGGTTGCCAAGCTTCCAAAAAACTCCGAGTTGCCTGAAATCGCAGCAAACACTTTCTCACCCAATCTTGATGATACTTTCAGGAAATGATCAGTACACCAATCCCACTTGGCTCACCAAATTTCGTTCTTCTAGGATAAACCGTTTGTTTTGCAGTAACCGGTTTCATTTTGAGGTTTCAGTCTGTTTTCTCCTCTACGGATACATGTATTTGGAACTCTAAATCAAACACGGTTTGTGCTAGCTCTTTGAAACTTGACACAATAAAGCAGTTTCAAGTTCTATCTCTATGGTTTGTTTGCTGTTGATGTAGGCCTAAGCAGAGACTGGCGAGAATCACTTTCATGGAAAGGGGTTGCCAAGCTTCCAAAAAACTCCGAGTTCCCTGAAATGTCAGCAAACACTTTTTCACCCAATCTTGATGATACTTTCAGGGAATGATGAGTACACCTATACCACTTGGCTCACCAAATTTCGTTCTTCTAGCATAAACCGTTTGTTTGCAGTAACCATTTTCATTTTGAGGTTTCAGTCTGTTTTCTACTATATGGATACATGTATTTGGAACTCTAAATCATACACGGTTTGTGCTAGCTCTTGAAACTTGACACAATAAAGCAGTTTCAAGTTCTTTCTATATGGTTTGTTTGCTGTTGATGTAGGCCTAAGCAGAGACTGGCGAGAATCACTTTCATGGAAAGGGGTTGTCAAGCTTCCAAAAAACTACGAGTTGCCTGAAATCTCAGCAAACTCTTTTTCACCCAATCTTCATGATACTTTCAGGGAATGATCAGTATACCAGTCCCACTTGGCTCACCAAATTTCGTTCTTCTAGGATAAACCGTTTATTTGCAGTAACCGTTTTCATTTTGAGGTTTCAGTCTGTTTTCTCCTATACGGATACATGTATTTGGAACTCTAAATCAAACACGGTTTGTGCTAGCTCTTTGAAACTCGACACAATAAAGCAGTTTCAAGGTCTATCTCTATGGTTTGTTTGCTGTTGATGTAGGCCTAAGCAGAGACTGGCGAGAATCACTTTCATGGAAAGGGGTTGCCAAGGTTCGAAAAAACTCCGAGTTGCCTGAAATCTCAGAAACACATTTTCACCCAATCTTGATGATACTTTCAGGGAATGATCAGTACACCTATCCCACTTGGCTCACCAAATTTCGTTCTTCTAGGATAAACCGTTTGTTTGCAGTAACCGTTTACATTTTGAGTTTTCAGTGTGTTTTCTCCTATACGGATACATGTATTTGGAACTCTAAATCAAACAGGGTTTGTGCTAGCTCTTTGAAAGTTGACACAATAAAGCAGTTTCAAGTTCTATCTCTATGGTTTGTTTGCTGTTGATGTAGGCCTAAGCAGAGACTGGCGAGAATCACTTTCATGGAAAGGGGTTGCCAAGCTTCCAAAAAACTCCGAGTTGCCTGAAATCTCAGCAAACACTTTTTCACCCAATCTTGATGATACTTTCAGGGAAGGATCAGTACACCTATCCCACTTGGCTCACCAAATTTCGTTCTTCTAGGATAAACCGTTTGTTTGCAGTAACCGGTTTCATTTTGAGGTTTCAGTTTGTTTTCTCCTATACGGATACATGTATTTGGAACTCAAAATCAAACACGGTTTGTGCTAGCTCTTTGAAACTTGACACAATAAAGCAGTTTCAAGTTCTATCACTATGGTTTGTTTCCTGTTGATGTAGGCCTAAGCAGAGACTGGCGAGAATCACTTTCATGGAAAGGGGTTGCCAAGCTTCCAAAAAACTCCGAGTTGCCTGAAATCTCAGCAAACACTTTTTAACCCAATCTTGATGATACTTTCAGGGAATGATCAGTACACCAATCCCACTTGGCTCACCAAATTTCGTTCTTCTAGGATAATCCGTTTGTTTGCAGTAACCGTTTTCATTTTGAGGTTTCAGTCTGTTTTCTCCTATACGGATACATGTATTTGGAACTCTAAATCAAACACGATTTGTGCTAGCTCTTTGAAAGTTGACACAATAAAGCAGTTTCAAGTTCTATCTCTATGGTTTGTTTGCTGTTGATGTAGGCCTAAGCAGAGACTGGCGAGAATCACTTTCATGGAAAGGGGTTGCCAAGCTTCCAAAAAACTCCGAGTTGCCTGAAATCTCAGCAAACACTTTTTCACCCAATCTTGATGATACTTTCAGGGAATGATCAGTACACCTATCCCACTTGGCTCAGAAAATTTTGTTCTTCTAGGATAAACCATTTGTTTGCAGTAACCGTTTTCATTTTGAGGTTTCAATCTGTTTTCTCCTATATGGATACATATATTTGGAACTCTAAATCAAACACGGTTTGTCCTAGCTCTTTGAAACTTGACACAATAAAGCAGTTTCAAGTTCTATCTCTATGGTTTGTTTGCTGTTGATGTAGACCTAAGCAGAGACTGGCAAGAATCACTTTCATAGAAAGGGGTTGCCAAGCTTCCAAAAAACTACGAGTTTCCTGAAATCTCAGCAAACTCTTTTTCACCCAATCTTGATGATTCTTTCAGGTAATGATTAGTACACCAATCCCACTTGGCTCACCAAATTTCGTTCTTCTAGGATAAACCGTTTGTTTGCAGTAACCGTTTTCATTTTGAGGTTTCAGTCTGTTTTCTCCTATACAAATACATGTATTTGGAACTCTAAATCAAACACGGTTTGTGCTAGCTCTTTGAAACTTGACACAATAAAGCAGTTTCAAGTTCTATCTCTATGGTTTGTTTCCTGTTGATGTAGGCCTAAGCAGAGACTGGCGAGAATCACTTTCATGGAAAGGGGTTGCCAAGCTTCCAAAAAACTCCGAGTTGCCTGAAATCTCAGCAAACACTTTTTCACCCAATCTTGATGATACTTTCAGGGAATGATCAGTACACCAATCCCACTTGGCTCACCAAATTTCGTTCTTCTAGGATAATGCGTTTGTTTGCAGTAACCGTTTTCATTTTGAGGTTTCAGTCTGTTTTCTCCTATACGGATACATGTATTTGGAACTCTAAATCAAACACGGTTTGTGCTAGCTCTTTGAAACTTGACACAATAAAGCAGTTTCAAGTTCTATCTCTATGGTTTGTTTGCTGTTGATGTAGGCCTAAGCAGAGACTGGCGAGAATCACTTTCATGGAAAGGGGTTGCCAAGCTTCCAAATAACTCCGAGTTGCCTGAAATCTCAGCAAACACTTTTTCACCCAATCTTGATGATACTTTCAGGGAATGATCAGTACACCTATCCCACTTGGCTCAGAAAATTTTGTTCTTCTAGGATAAACCGTTTGTTTGCAGTAACCGGTTTCATTTTGAGGTTTCAGTCTGTTTTCTCCTCTAGGGATACATGTATTTGGAACTCTAAATCAAACACGGTTTGTGCTAGCTCTTTGAAACTTGACACAATAAAGCAGTTTCAAGTTCTATCTCTATGGTTTGTTTGCTGTTGATGTAGGCCTAAGCAGAGACTGGCGAGAATCACTTTCATGGAAAGGGGTTGCCAAGCTTCCAAAAAACTCCGAGTTTCCTGAAATCTCAGCAAACACTTTTTCACCCAATCTTGATGATACTCTCAAGGAATGATCAGTACACCTATCCTACTTGGCTCACCAAATTTCGTTCTTCTAGGATAAACCGTTTGTTTGCAGTAACCGTTTTCATTTTGAGGTTTCAGTCTGTTTTCTCCTATACGGATACATGTATTTGGAACTCTAAATCAAACACGGTTTGTGCTAGCTCTTGAAACTTGACACAATAAAGCAGTTTCAAGTTCTTTCTCTATGGTTTGTTTGCTGTTGATGTAGGCCTAAGCAGAGACTGGCGAGAATCACTTTCATGGAAAGGGGTTGTCAAGCTTCCAAAAAACTACGAGTTGCCTGAAATCTCAGCAAACTCTTTTTCACCCAATCTTCATGATACTTTCAGGGAATGATCAGTATACCAGTCCCACTTGGCTCACCAAATTTCGTTCTTCTAGGATAAACCGTTTGTTTGCAGTAACCGTTTTCATTTTGAGGTTTCAGTCTGTTTTTTCCTATACGGATACATGTATTTGGAACTCTAAATCAAACACGGTTTGTGCTAGCTGTTTGAAAGTTGACACAATAAAGCAGTTTCAAGTTCTATCTCTATGGTTTGTTTGCTGTTGATGTAGGCCTAAGCAGAGACTGGCGAGAATCACTTTCATGGAAAGGGGTTGCCAAGCTTCCAAAAAACTCCGAGTTCCCTGAAATCTCAGCAAACACTTTTTCACCCAATCTTGATGATACTGTCAGGGAATGATCAGTACACCTATCCCACTTGGCTCACCAAATTTCGTTCTTCTACGATAAACCTTTTGTTTGCAGTAACCGTTTTCATTTTGAGGTTTCAGTCTGTTTTCTCCTATACAGATACATGTATTTGGAATTCTAAATCAAACACGGTTTGTGCTAGCTCTTTGAAACTTGACACAATAAAGCAGTTTCAAGTTCTATCTCTATGGTTTGTTTGCTTTTGATGTAGGCCTAAGAAGAGACTGGCGAGAATCACTTTCATGGAAAGGGGTTGCCAAGCTTCCAAAAAACTCCGAGTTGCCTGAAATCTCAGCAAACACTTTTTCACCCAATCTTGATGATACTGTCAGGGAATGATCAGTACACCTATCCCACTTGGCTCACCAAATTTCGTTCTTCTAGGATAAACCATTTGTTTGCAGTAACCGTTTTCATTTTGAGGTTTCAGTCTGTTTTCTCCTATACGGATACATGTATTTGGAACTCTAAATCAAACACGGTTTGTGCTAGCTCTTAAAAAGTTGACACAATGAAGCAGTTTCAAGTTCTATCTCTATGGTTTGTTTGCTTTTGATGTAGGCCTAAGCAGAGACTGGCGAGAATCACTTTCATGGAAAGGGGTTGCCAAGCTTCCAAAAAACTCCGAGTTTCCTGAAATCTCAGCAAACACTTTTTCACCCAATCTTGATGATACTTTCAGGGAATGATCAGTACACCTATCCCACTTGGCTCAGAAAATTTTGTTCTTCTAGGATAAACCGTTTGTTTGCAGTAACCGTTTTCATTTTGAGGTTTCAATCTGTTTTCTCCTATAAGGATACATGTATTTGGAACTCTAAATCAAACACGGTTTGTGCTAGCTCTTTGAAACTTGACACAATAAAGCAGTTTCCAGTTCTATCTATATGGTTTGTTTGCTGTTGATGTAGACCTAAGCAGAGACTGGCGAGAATCACTTTCATAGAAAGGGGTTGCCAAGCTTCCAAAAAACTCCGAGTTGCATGAAATCTCAGCAAACTCTTTTTCACCCAATCTTGATGATTCTTTCAGGTAATGATTAGAACACCAATCCCACTTGGCTCACCAAATTTCGTTCTTCTAGGATAAACCGTTTGTTTGCAGTAACCGTTTTCATTTTGAGGTTTCAGTCTGTTTTCTCCTATACGGATACATGTATTTGGAACTCTAAATCAAACACGGTTTGTGCTAGCTCTTTGAAACTTGACACCATAAAGCAGTTTCAAGTTCTATCTCTATGGTTTGTTTGCTGTTGATGTAGGCCTAAGCAGAGACTGGCGAGAATCACTTTCATGGAAAGGGGTTGCCAAGCTTCCAAAAAACTCCGAGTTTCCTGAAATCTCAGCAAACACTTTTTCACCCAATCTTGATGATACTTTCAGGTAATGATCTGTACACCTATCCCACTTGGCTCACCAAATTTTGTTCTTCTAGGATAAACCGTTTGTTTGCAGTAACCGTTTTCATTTTGAGGTTTCAGTCTGTTTTCTCCTATACGGATGCATGTATTTGGAACTCTAAATCAAACACGGTTTGTGCTAGCTCTTTGAAACTTGACACAATAAAGCAGTTTCAAGTTCTATCTCCATGGTTTGTTTGCTGTTGATGTAGGACTAAGAAGAGACTGGCGAGAATCACTTTCATGGAAAGGGGTTGCCAAGCTTCCAAAAAACTCCGAGTTGCCTGAAATCTCAGCAAACACTTTTTCACCCAATCTTGATGATACTTTCAGGGAATGATCAGTACACCTATCCCACTTGGCTCACCAAATTTCGTTCTTCTAGGATAACCGTTTGTTTACAGTAACCGTTTTCATTTTGAGGTTTCAGTCTGTTTTCTCCTATACGGATACATGTATTTGGAACTCTAAATCAAACACGGTTTGTGCGAGCTCTTTGAAACTTGACACCATAAAGCAGTTTCAAGTTCTATCTCTATGGTTTGTTTGCTGTTGATGTAGGCCTAAGCAGAGACTGGCGAGAATCACTTTCATGGAAAGGGGTTGCCAAGCTTCCAAAAAACTCCGAGTTGCCTGAAATATCAGCAAACACTTTTTCACCCAATCTTGATGATACTTTCAGGGAATGATCAGTACACCTATCCCACTTGGCTCACGAAATTTCGTTCTTCTAGGATAAACCGTTTGTTTGCAGTAATGGTTTTCATTTTGAGGTTTCAGTCTGTTTTCTCCTCTACGGATACATGTATTTGGAACTCTAAATCAACACGGTTTGTGCTAGCTCTTTGAAACTTGACACAATAAAGCAGTTGCAAGTTCTATCTCTATGGTTTGTTTGCTGTTGATGTAGGCCTAAGCAGAGACTGGCGAGAATTCCTTTCATGGAAAGTGGTTGCCAAGCTTCCAAAAAACTCCGAGTTGCCTGAAATCTCAGCAAACACTATTTCACTCAATCTTGATGATACATTCAGGGAATGATCAGTACACCTATCCCACTTGGCTCACCAAATTTCGTTCTTCTAGGATAAACCGTTTGTTTGCAGTAACCGTTTTCATTTTGAGGTTTCAGTCTGTTTTCTCCTATATGGATACATGTATTTGGAACTCTAAATCAAACACGGTTTGTGCTAGCTCTTTGAAACTTGACACAATAAAGGAGTTTCAAGTTCTATCTCTATGGTTTGTTTGCTGTTGATGTAGGCCTAAGCAGAGACTGGTGAGAATCACTTTCATGGAAAGGGATTGCCAAGCTTCCAAAAAACTACGAGTTGCCTGAAATCTCAGCAAACTCTTTTTCACCCAATCTTGATGATCCTTTCAGGTAATGATCAGTACACCCATCCCACTTGGCTCACCAAATTTCGTTCTTCTAGGATAAACTGTTTGTTTGCAGTAACCGTTTTAATTTTGAGGTTTCAGTCTGTTTTCTCCTATACGGATACATGTATTTGGAACTCTAAATCAAACACGGTTTGTGCTAGCTGTTTGAAACTTGACACAATAAAGCAGTTTCAAGTTCTATCTCTATGGTTTGTTTTCTGTTGATGTAGACCTAAGCAGAGACTGGCGAGAATCACTTTCATGGAAAGTGGTTGCCAAGCTTCCAAAAAACTACGAGTTGCCTGAAATATCAGCAAACACTTTTTCACCCAATCCTGATGATACTTTCAGGAAATGATCAGTACACCACTCCCACTTGGCTCACCAAATTTCGTTCTTCTAGGATAAACCGTTTGTTTACAGTAACCGTTTTCATTTTGAGGTTTCAGTCTGTTTTCTCCTATACGGATACATGTATTTGGAACTCTAAATCAAAAACGGTTTGTGCTAGCTCTTTGAAAGTTGACACAATAAAGCAGTTTCACGTTCTATCTCTATGGTTTGTTTGCTGTTGATGTAGGCCTAAGCAGAGACTGGCGAGAATCACTTTCATGGAAAGGGGTTGCCAAGCTTCCAAAAAACTCCGAGTTTCCTGAAATCTCAGCAAACACTTTTTCACCCAATCTTGATGATACTCTCAAGGAATGATCAGTACACCTATCCTACTTGGCTCACCAAATTTAGTTCTTCTAGGATAAACCGTTTGTTTGCAGTAACCGTTTTCATTTTGATTGTTCACTCTGTTTTCTCCTATAGGGATACATGTATTTGGAACTCTAAATCAAACACGGTTTGTGCTAGCTCTTTGAAACTTGACACAATAAAGCAGTTTCAAGTTCTATCTCTATGTTTTGTTTGCTGTTGATGTAGGCCTAAGCAGAGACTGGCGAGAATCACTTTCATGGAAAGGGGTTGCCAAGCTTCCAAAAAACTCCGAGTTGCCTGAAATCTCAGCAAACACTTTTTCACCCAATCTTGATGATACTTTCAGGGAATGATCAGTACACCTATCCCACTTGGCTCACCAAATTTTGTTCTTCTAGGATAAACCGTTTGTTTGCAGTAATGGTTTACATTTTGAGGTTTCAGTCTGTTTTCTCCTATACTGATACATGTATTTGGAACTCTAAATCAACACGGTTTGTGCTAGCACTTTGAAACTTGACACAATAAAGGAGTTTCAAGTTCTATCTCTATGGTTTGTTTGCTGTTGATGTAGGCCTAAGCAGAGACTGGCGAGAATCACTTTCATGGAAAGGGGTTGCCAAGCTTCCAAAAAAATTCGAGTTGCCTGAAATCTCAGCAAACACTTTTTCACCCAATCTTGATGATACTTTCAGGGAATGATCACTACACCTATCCCACTTGGCTCACGAAATTTCGTTCTTCTAGGATAAACCGTTTGTTTGCAGTAATGGTTTCATTTTGAGGTTTCAGTCTGTTTTCTCCTCTACGGATACATGTATTTGGAACTCTAAATCAACACGGTTTGTGCTAGCTCTTTGAAACTTGACACAATAAAGCAGTTGCAAGTTCTATCTCTATGGTTTGTTTGCTGTTGATGTAGGCCTAAGCAGAGACTGGCGAGAATCCCTTTCATGGAAAGTGGTTGCCAAGCTTCCAAAAAACTCCGAGTTGCCTGAAATCTCAGCAAACACTATTTCACTCAATCTTGATGATACATTCAGGGAATGATCAGTACACCTATCCCACTTGGCTCACCAAATTTCGTTCTTCTAGGATAAACCGTTTGTTTGCAGTAACCGTTTTCATTTTGAGGTTTCAGTCTGTTTTCTCCTATATGGATACATGTATTTGGAACTCTAAATCAAACACGGTTGTGCTAGCTCTTTGAAACTTGATACAATAAAGCAGGTTCAAGTTCTATCTCTATGGTTTCTTTGCTGTTGATGTAAGCCTAAGCAGAGACTGGCGAGAAATACTTTCATGGAAAGGGGTTGCCAAGCTTCCAAAAAACTACCAGTTGCCTGAAATCTCAGCAAACTCTTTTTCACCCAATCTTGATGATACTTTCATGTAATGATCAGTACACCAATCCCACTTGGCTCACCAAATTTCGTTCTTCTAGGATAAACCATTTGTTTGCAGTAACCGTTGTCATTTTGAGGTTTCAGTCTGTTTTCTCCTATACGGATACATGTATTTGGAACTCTAAATCAAACACGGTTTGTGCTAGCTCTTTGAAACTTGACACAATTAAGCAGTTTCAAGTTCTATCTGTATGGTTTTTTTGCTGTTGATGTAGGCCTAAGCATTGACTGGCGAGAATCACTTTCATGGAAAGGGGTTGCCAAGCTTCCAAAAAACTCCGAGTTGCCTGAAATCTCAGCAAACACTTTTTCACCCAATCTTGATGATACTTTCAGGGAATGATCAGTACACCTATCCCACTTGGCTCAGAAAATTTTGTTCTTCTAGGATAAACCATTTGTTTGCAGTAACCGTTTTAATTTTGAGGTTTCAGTCTGTTTTCTCCTATACGGATACATGTATTTGGAACTCTAAATCAAACACGGTTTGTGCTAGCTGTTTGAAACTTGACACAATAAAGCAGTTTCAAGTTCTATCTCTATGGTTTCTTTGCTGTTGATGTAGACCTAAGCAGAGACTGGCGAGAATCACTTTCATGGAAAGTGGTTGCCAAGCTTCCAAAAAACTCCGAGTTGCCTGAAATATCAGCAAACACTTTTTCACCCAATCTTGAAGATACTTTCAGGAAATGATCAGTACACCACTCCCACTTGGCTCACCAAATTTCGTTCTTCTAGGATAAACCATTTGTTTACAGTAACCGTTTTCATTTTGAGGTTTCAGTCTGTTTTCTCCTATACGGATACATGTATTTGGAACTCTAAATCAAACACGGTTTGTGCTAGCTCTTTGAAACTTGACACAATAAAGCAGGTTCAAGTTCTATCTCGATGGTTTCTTTGCTGTTGATGTAAGCCTAAGCAGAGACTGGCGAGAAATACTTTCATGGAAAGGGGTTGCCAAGCTTCCAAAAAACTACCAGTTGCCTGAAATCTCAGCAAACTCTTTTTCACCCAATCTTGATGATACTTTCAGGTAATGATCAGTACACCAATCCCACTTGGCTCACCAAATTTCGTTCTTCTAGGATAAACCGTTTGTTTGCAGTAACCGTTGTCATTTTGAGGTTTCAGTCTGTTTTCTCCTATACGGATACATGTATTTGGAACTCTAAATCAAACACGGTTTGTGCTAGCTCTTTGAAACTTGACACAATTAAGCAGTTTCAAGTTCTATCTGTGTGGTTTTTTTGCTGTTGATGTAGGCCTAAGCATTGACTGGCGAGAATCACTTTCATGGAAAGGGGTTGCCAAGCTTCCAAAAAACTCCGAGTTGCCTGAAATCTCAGCAAACACTTTTTCACCCAATCTTGATGATACTTTCAGGGAATGATCAGTACACCTATCCCACTTGGCTCACCAAATTTCGTTCTTCTAAGATAAACCGTTTGTTTGCAGTAACCGTTTTCATTTTGAGGTTTCACTCTGTTTTCTCCTATACGGATACATGTATTTGGAACTCTAAATCAAACACGGTTTGTGCTAGCTGTTTGAAACTTGACACAATAAAGCAGTTTCAAGTTCTATCTCTATGGTTTGTTTGCTGTTGATGTAGACCTAAGCAGAGAGTGGCGAGAATCACTTTCATGGAAAGTGGTTGCCAAGCTTCCAAAAAACTACGACTTGCCTGAAATATCAGCAAACACTTTTTCACCCAATCTTGATGATACTTTCAGGAAATGATCAGTACACCACTCCCACTTGGCTCACCAAATTTCGTTCTTCTAGGATAAACCGTTTGTTTACAGTAACCGTTTTCATTTTGAGGTTTCAGTCTGTTTTCTCCTATACGGATACATGTATTTGGAACTCTAAATCAAACACGGTTTGTGCTAGCTCTTTGAAACTTGATACAATAAAGCAGGTTCAAGTTCTATCTCTATGGTTTCTTTGCTGTTGATGTAAGCCTAAGCAGAGACTGGCGAGAAATACTTTCATGGAAAGGGGTTGCCAAGCTTCCAAAAAACTACCAGTTGCCTGAAATCTCAGCAAACTCTTTTTCACCCAATCTTGATGATACTTTCATGTAATGATCAGTACACCAATCCCACTTGGCTCACCAAATTTCGTTCTTCTAAGATAAACCATTTGTTTGCAGTAACCGTTGTCATTTTGAGGTTTCAGTCTGTTTTCTCCTATACGGATACATGTATTTGGAACTCTAAATCAAACACGGTTTGTGCTAGCTCTTTGAAACTTGACACAATTAAGCAGTTTCAAGTTCTATCTGTATGGTTTTTTTGCTGTTGATGTAGGCCTAAGCATTGACTGGCGAGAATCACTTTCATGGAAAGGGGTTGCCAAGCTTCCAAAAAACTCCGAGTTGCCTGAAATCTCAGCAAACACTTTTTCACCCAATCTTGATGATACTTTCAGGGAATGATCAGTACACCTATCCCACTTGGCTCACCAAATTTCGTTCTTCTAAGATAAACCGTTTGTTTGCAGTAACCGTTTTCATTTTGAGGTTTCACTCTGTTTTCTCCTATACGGATACATGTATTTGGAACTCTAAATCAAACACGGTTTGTGCTAACTCTTTGAAACTTGACACAATAAAGCAGTTTCAAGTTCTATCTCTATGGTTTGTTTGCTGTTGATGTAGGCCTAAGCAGAGACTGGCGAGAATCACTTTCATGGAAAGGCGTTGCCATGCTTCCAAAAAACTCTGAGTTGCCTGAAATCTCAGGAAACTCTTTTTGACCCAATCTTGATGATACTTTCAGGAAATGATCAGTACACCACTCCCACTTGGCTCACCAAATTTTTTTCTTCTAGGATAAAACGTTTGTTTACAGTAACCGTTTTCATTTTGAGGTTTCAGTCTGTTTTCTCCTATAGGGATATATGTATTTGGAACTCTAAATCAAACACGGTTTGTGCTAGCTCTTTGAAACTTGACACAATAAAGCAGTTTCAATTCTATCTCGATGGTTTCTTTGCTGTTGATGTAAGCCTAAGCAGAGACTGGCGAGAATCACTTTCATGGAAAGGGGTTGCCAAGCTTCCAAAAAACTACGAGTTTCCTGAAATCTCAGCAAACTCTTTTTCACCCAATCTTGATGATTCTTTCAGGTAATGATTTGTACACCAATCCCACTTGGCTCACCAAATTTCGTTCTTCTAGGATAAACCGTTTGTTTGCAGTAACCGTTTTCATTTTGAGGTTTCAGTCTGTTTTCTCCTATACAAATACATGTATTTGGAACTCTAAATCAAACACGGTTTGTGCTAGCTCTTTGAAACTTGACACAATAAAGCAGTTTCAAGTTCTATCTCTATGGTTTGTTTGCTGTTGATGTAGGCCTAAGCTGAGACTGGCGAGAATCACTTTCATGGAAAGGGGTTGCCAAGCTTCCAAAAAACTCCGAGTTGCCTGAAATCTCAGCAAACACTTTTTCACCCAATCTTGATGATACTTTCAGGTAATGATCTGTACATCTATCCCACATGGCTCACCAAATTTCGTTCTTCTAGGATAAACCGTTTGTTTGCAGTAACCGTTTTCATTTTGAGGTTTCAGTCTGTTTTCTCCTATACGGATACATGTATTTGGAACACTAAATCAAACACGGTTTGTGCTAGCTGTTTGAAAGTTGACACAATGAAGCAGTTTCAAGTTCTATCTCTATGGTTTATTTGCTGTTCATGTAGGCCTGAGCAGAGACTGGCGAGAATCACTTTCATGGAAAGGGGTTGCCAAGCTTCCAAAAAACTCCGAGTTGCCTGAAATCTCAGCAAACACTTTTTCACCCAATCTTGATGATACTTTCAGGGAATGATCAGTACACCTATCCCACTTGGCTCACCAAGTTTCGTTCTTCTATAATAAACCGTTTGTTTGCAGTAACAGGTTTCATTTTGAGGTTTCAGTCTGTTTTCTCCTATACGGATACATGTATTTGGAACTCTAAATCAAACACGGTTTGTGCTAGCTCTTTGAAACTTGACACAATAAAGGAGTTTCAAGTTCTATCTCTATGGTTTGTTTGCTGTTGATGTAGGCCTAAGCAGAGACTGGCGAGAATCACTTTCATGGAAAGGGGTTGCCAAGCTTCCAAAAAACTCCGAGTTGCCTGAAATCTCAGCAAACACTTTTTCACCCAATCTTGATGATACTTTCAGGGAATGATCAGTACACCTATCCCACTTGGCTCACCAAATTTCGTTCTTCTATGATAAACCGTTTGTTTGCAGTAACCGTTTTCATTTTGAGTTTTCAGTATGTTTTCTCCTATACGGATACATGTATTTGGAACTCTAAATCAAACACGGTTTGTGCTAGCTCTTTGAAAGTTGACACAATAAAGCAGTTTCAAGTTCTATCTCTATGGTTTGTTTGCTGTGGATGTAGGCCTAAGCAGAGACTGGCGAGAATCACTTTCATGGAAAGGGGTTGCCAAGCTTCCAAAAAACTCCGAGTTGCCTGAAATCTCAGCAAACACTTTCTCACCCAATCTTGATGATACTTTCAGGAAATGATCAGTACACCAATCCCACTTGGCTCACCAAATTTCGTTCTTCTAGGATAAACCGTTTGTTTGCAGTAACCGTTTTCATTTTGAGGTTTCTGTCTGTTTTCTCCTATACGGATACATGTATTTGGAACTCTAAATCAAACACGGTTTGTGCTAGCTCTTGAAACTTGACACAATAAAGCAGTTTCAAGTTCTTTCTCTATGGTTTGTTTGCTGTTGATGTAGGCCTAAGCAGAGACTGGCGAGAATCACTTTCATGGAAAGGGGTTGTCAAGCTTCCAAAAAACTACGAGTTGCCTGAAATCTCAGCAAACTCTTTTTCACCCAATCTTCATGATACTTTCAGGGAATGATCAGTATACCAGTTCCACTTGGCTCACCAAATTTCGTTCTTCTAGGATAAACCGTTTGTTTGCAGTAACCGTTTTCATTTTGAGGTTTCAGTCTGTTTTCTCCTATACGGATACATGTATTTGGAACTCTAAATCAAACACGGTTTGTGCTAGCTCTTTGAAACTTGACACAATAAAGCAGTTTCAAGTTCTATCTCTATGGTTTGTTTGCTGTTGATGTAGGCCTAAGCAGAGACTGGCGAGAATCACTTTCATGGAAAGGGGTTGCCAAGCTTCCAAAAAACTCCGAGTTTCCTGAAATCTCAGCAAACACTTTTTCACCCAATCTTGATGATACTCTCAAGGAATGATCAGTACACCTATCCTACTTGGCTCACCAAATTTAGTTCTTCTAGGATAAACCGTTTGTTTGCAGTAACCGTTTTCATTTTGATTGTTCACTCTGTTTTCTCCTATAGTGATACATGTATTTGGAACTCTAAATCAAACACGGTTTGTGCTAGCTCTTTGAAACTTGACACAATAAAGCAGTTTCAAGTTCTATCTCTATGTTTTGTTTGCTGTTGATGTAGGCCTAAGCATTGACTGGCGAGAATCACTTTCATGGAAAGGGGTTGCCAAGCTTCCAAAAAACTCCGAGTTGCCTGAAATCTCAGCAAACACTTTTTCACCCAATCTTGATGATACTTTCAGGGAATGATCAGTACACCTATCCCACTTGGCTCACCAAATTTTGTTCTTCTAGGATAAACCGTTTGTTTGCAGTAATGGTTTACATTTTGAGGTTTCAGTCTGTTTTCTCCTATACTGATACATGTATTTGGAACTCTAAATCAACACGGTTTGTGCTAGCACTTTGAAACTTGACACAATAAAGGAGTTTCAAGTTCTATCTCTCTGGTTTGTTTGCTGTTGATGTAGGCCTAAGCAGAGACTGGCGAGAATCACTTTCATGGAAAGGGGTTGCCAAGCTTCCAAAAAAATTTGAGTTGCCTGAAATCTCAGCAAACACTTTTTCACCCAATCTTGATGATACTTTCAGGGAATGATCAGTACACCTATCCCACTTGGCTCACGAAATTTCGTTCTTCTAGGATAAACCGTTTGTTTGCAGTAATGGTTTTCATTTTGAGGTTTCAGTCTGTTTTCTCCTCTACGGATACATGTATTTGGAACTCTAAATCAACACGGTTTGTGCTAGCTCTTTGAAACTTGACACAATAAAGCAGTTGCAAGTTCTATCTCTATGGTTTGTTTGCTGTTGATGTAGGCCTAAGCAGAGACTGGCGAGAATCCCTTTCATGGAAAGTGGTTGCCAAGCTTCCAAAAAACTCCGAGTTGCCTGAAATCTCAGCAAACACTATTTCACTCAATCTTGATGATACATTCAGGGAATGATCAGTACACCTATCCCACTTGGCTCACCAAATTTCGTTCTTCTAGGATAAACCGTTTGTTTGCAGTAACCGTTTTCATTTTGAGGTTTCAGTCTGTTTTCTCCTATATGGATACATGTATTTGGAACTCTAAATCAAACACGGTTTGTGCTAGCTCTTTGAAACTTGACACAATAAAGGAGTTTCAAGTTCTATCTCTATGGTTTGTTGGCTGTTGATGTAGGCCTAAGCAGAGACTGGTGAGAATCACTTTCATGGAAAGGGGTTGCCAAGCTTCCAAAAAACTACGAGTTGCCTGAAATCTCACCAAACTCTTTTTCACCCAATCTTGATGATCCTTTCAGGTAATGATCAGTACACCACTCCCACTTGGCTCACCAAATTTCGTTCTTCTAGGATAAACCGTTTGTTTACAGTAACCGTTTTGATTTTGAGGTTTCAGTCTGTTTTCTCCTATACGGATACATGTATTTGGAACTCTAAATCAAACACGGTTTGTGCTAGCTCTTTGAAACTTGATACAATAAAGCAGGTTCAAGTTCTATCTCTATGGTTTCTTTGCTGTTGATGTAAGCCTAAGCAGAGACTGGCGAGAAATACTTTCATGGAAAGGGGTTGCCAAGCTTCCAAAAAACTACCAGTTGCCTGAAATCTCAGCAAACTCTTTTTCACCCAATCTTGATGATACTTTCATGTAATGATCAGTACACCAATCCCACTTGGCTCACCAAATTTCGTTCTTCTAGGATAAACCATTTGTTTGCAGTAACCGTTGTCATTTTGAGGTTTCAGTCTGTTTTCTCCTATACGGATACATGTATTTGGAACTCTAAATCAAACACGGTTTGTGCTAGCTCTTTGAAACTTGACACAATTAAGCAGTTTCAAGTTCTATCTGTATGGTTTTTTTGCTGTTGATGTAGGCCTAAGCATTGACTGGCGAGAATCACTTTCATGGAAAGGGGTTGCCAAGCTTCCAAAAACTCCGAGTTGCCTGAAATCTCAGCAAACACTTTTTCACCCAATCTTGATGATACTTTCAGGGAATGATCAGTACACCTATCCCACTTGGCTCACCAAATTTCGTTCTTCTAAGATAAACCGTTTGTTTGCAGTAACCGTTTTCATTTTGAGGTTTCACTCTGTTTTCTCCTATACGGATACATGTATTTGGAACTCTAAATCAAACACGGTTTGTGCTAACTCTTTGAAACTTGACACAATAAAGCAGTTTCAAGTTCTATCTCTATGGTTTGTTTGCTGTTGATGTAGGCCTAAGCAGAGACTGGCGAGAATCACTTTCATGGAAAGGCGTTGCCATGCTTCCAAAAAACTCTGAGTTGCCTGAAATCTCAGGAAACTCTTTTTGACCCAATCTTGATGATACTTTCAGGAAATGATCAGTACACCACTCCCACTTGGCTCACCAAATTTTGTTCTTCTAGGATAAAACGTTTGTTTACAGTAACCGTTTTCATTTTGAGGTTTCAGTCTGTTTTCTCCTATACGGATATATGTATTTGGAACTCTAAATCAAACACGGTTTGTGCTAGCTCTTTGAAACTTGACACAATAAAGCAGTTTCAATTCTATCTCGATGGTTTCTTTGCTGTTGATGTAAGCCTAAGCAGAGACTGGCGAGAATCACTTTCATGGAAAGGGGTTGCCAAGCTTCCAAAAAACTACGAGTTTCCTGAAATCTCAGCAAACTCTTTTTCACCCAATCTTGATGATTCTTTCAGGTAATGATTGTACACCAATCCCACTTGGCTCACCAAATTTCGTTCTTCTAGGATAAACCGTTTGTTTGCAGTAACTGTTTTCATTTTGAGGTTTCAGTCTGTTTTCTCCTATACAAATACATGTATTTGGAACTCTAAATCAAACACGGTTTGTGCTAGCTCTTTGAAACTTGACACAATAAAGCAGTTTCAAGTTCTATCTCTATGGTTTGTTTGCTGTTGATGTAGGCCTAAGCTGAGACTGGCGAGAATCACTTTCATGGAAAGGGGTTGCCAAGCTTCCAAAAACTCCGAGTTGCCTGAAATCTCAGCAAACACTTTTTCACCCAATCTTGATGATACTTTCAGGTAATGATCTGTACATCTATCCCACATGGCTCACCAAATTTCGTTCTTCTAGGATAAACCGTTTGTTTGCAGTAACCGTTTTCATTTTGAGGTTTCAGTCTGTTTTCTCCTATACGGATACATGTATTTGGAACACTAAATCAAACACGGTTTGTGCTAGCTGTTTGAAAGTTGACACAATGAAGCAGTTTCAAGTTCTATCTCTATGGTTTATTTGCTGTTCATGTAGGCCTGAGCAGAGACTGGCGAGAATCACTTTCATGGAAAGGGGTTGCCAAGCTTCCAAAAAACTCCGAGTTGCCTGAAATCTCAGCAAACACTTTTTCACCCAATCTTGATGATACTTTCAGGGAATGATCAGTACACCTATCCCACTTGGCTCACCAAGTTTCGTTCTTCTATAATAAACCGTTTGTTTGCAGTAACAGGTTTCATTTTGAGGTTTCAGTCTGTTTTCTCCTATACGGATACATGTATTTGGAACACTAAATCAAACACGGTTTGTGCTAGCTGTTTGAAAGTTGACACAATGAAGCAGTTTCAAGTTCTATATCTATGGTTTGTTTGCTGTTGATGTAGGCCTAAGCAGAGACTGTGAGAATCACTTTCAAAGAAAGGGGTTGCCAAGCTTCCAAAAAACTCCGAGTTGCCTGAAATCTCAGCAAACACTTTCTCACCCAATCTTGATGATACTTTCAGGAAATGATCAGTACACCAATCCCACTTGGCTCACCAAATTTCGTTCTTCTAGGATAAACCGTTTGTTTGCAGTAACCGGTTTCATTTTGAGGTTTCAGTCTGTTTTCTCCTCTACGGATACATGTATTTGGAACTCTAAATCAAACACGGTTTGTGCTAGCTCTTTGAAAGTTGACACAATAAAGCAGTTTCAAGTTCTATCTCTATGGTTTGTTTGCTGTTGATGTAGGCCTAAGCAGAGACTGGCGAGAATCACTTTCATGGAAAGGGGTTGCCGAGCTTCCAAAAAACTCCGAGTTGCCTGAAATCTCAGCAAACACTTTTTCACCCAATCTTGATGATACTTTCAGGGAATGATCAGCACACCTATCCCACTTGGCTCACCAAATTTCGTTCTTCTAGGATAAACCGTTTGTTTGCAGTAACCGTTTTCATTTTGAGTTTTCAGTGTGTTTTCTCCTATACGGATACATGTATTTGGAACTCTAAATCAAACACGGTTTGTGCTAGCTCTTTGAAAGTTGACACAATAAAGCAGTTTCAAGTTCTATCTCTATGGTTTGTTTGCTGTGGATGTAGGCCTAAGCAGAGACTGGCGAGAATCACTTTCATGGAAAGGGGTTGCCAAGCTTCAAAAAACTCCGAGTTGCCTGAAATCTCAGCAAACACTTTCTCACCCAATCTTGATGATACTTTCAGGAAATGATCAGTACACCAATCCCACTTGGCTCACCAAATTTCGTTCTTCTAGGATAAACCGTTTGTTTGCGGTAACTGGTTTCATTTTGAGGTTTCAGTCTGTTTTCTCCTCTAGGATACATGTATTTGGAACTCTAAATCAAACACGGTTTGTGCTAGCTCTTTGAAACTTGACACAATAAAGCAGTTTCAAGTTCTATCTCTATGGTTTGTTTGCTGTTGATGTAGGCCTAAGCAGAGACTGGCGAGAATCACTTTCATGGAAAGGGGTTGCCAAGCTTCCAAAAAACTCCGAGTTGCCTGAAATGTCAGCAAACACTTTTTCACCCAATCTTGATGATACTTTCAGGGAATGATGAGTACACCTATCCCACTTGGCTCACCAAATTTCGTTCTTCTAGCATAAACCGTTTGTTTGCAGTAACCATTTTCATTTTGAGGTTTCAGTCTGTTTTCTACTATATGGATACATGTATTTGGAACTCTAAATCAAACACGGTTTGTGCTAGCTCTTTGAAACTTGACACAATAAAGCAGTTTCAAGTTCTATCTCTATGGTTTGTTTGCTGTTGATGTACGCCTAAGCAGAGACTGGCGAGAATCACTTTCATGGAAAGGGGTTGCCAAGCTTCCAAAAAACTTCGAGTTGCCTGAAATCTCAGCAAACACTTTTTCACCCAATCTTGATGATACTTTCAGGTAATGATCAGTACACCAATCCCACTTGGCTCACCAAATTTCGTTCTTCTAGGATAAACCGTTTGTTGCAGTAACCGTTTTCATTTTGAGGTTTCAGTCTTTTTTCTCCTAATACGGATACATGTATTTGGAACTCTAAATCAAACACGGTTTGTGCTAGCTCTTGAAACTTGACACAATAAAGCAGTTTCAAGTTCTTTCTCTATGGTTTGTTTGCTGTTGATGTAGGCCTAAGCAGAGACTGGCGAGAATCACTTTCATGGAAAGGGGTTGTCAAGCTTCCAAAAAACTACGAGTTGCCTGAAATCTCAGCAAACTCTTTTTCACCCAATCTTCATGATACTTTCAGGGAATGATCAGTATACCAGTTCCACTTGGCTCACCAAATTTCGTTCTTCTAGGATAAACCGTTTGTTTGCAGTAACCGTTTTCATTTTGAGGTTTCAGTCTGTTTTCTCCTATACGGATACATGTATTTGGAACTCTAAATCAAACACGGTTTGTGCTAGCTCTTTGAAACTTGACACAATAAAGCAGTTTCAAGTTCTATCTCTATGGTTTGTTTGCTGTTGATGTAGGCCTAAGCAGAGACTGGCGAGAATCACTTTCATGGAAAGGGGTTGCCAAGCTTCCAAAAAACTCCGAGTTTCCTTAAATCTCAGCAAACACTTTTTCACCCAATCTTGATGATACTCTCAAGGAATGATCAGTACACCTATCCTACTTGGCTCACCAAATTTAGTTCTTCTAGGATAAACCGTTTGTTTGCAGTAACCGTTTTCATTTTGATTGTTCACTCTGTTTTCTCCTATAGGGATACATGTATTTGGAACTCTAAATCAAACACGGTTTGTGCTAGCTCTTTGAAACTTGACACAATAAAGCAGTTTCAAGTTCTATCTCTATGTTTTGTTTGCTGTTGATGTAGGCCTAAGCAGAGACTGGCGAGAATCACTTTCATGGAAAGGGGTTGCCAAGCTTCCAAAAAACTCCGAGTTGCCTGAAATCTCAGCAAACACTTTTTCACCCAATCTTGATGATACTTTCAGGGAATGATCAGTACACCTATCCCAATTGGCTCACGAAATTTCGTTCTTCTAGAATAAACCGTTTGTTTGCAGTAATGGTTTTCATTTTGAGGTTTCAGTCTGTTTTCTCCTCTACGGATACATGTATTTGGAACTCTAAATCAACACGGTTTGTGCTAGCTCTTTGAAACTTGACACAATAAAGGAGTTTCAAGTTCTATCTCTCTGGTTTGTTTGCTGTTGATGTAGGCCTAAGCAGAGACTGGCGAGAATCCCTTTCATGGAAAGGGGTTGCCAAGCTTCCAAAAAACTCCGAGTTGAATGAAATCTCAGCAAACACTATTTCACTCAATCTTGATGATACATTCAGGGAATGATCAGTACACCTATCCCACTTGGCTCACCAAATTTCGTTCTTCTAGGATAAACCGTTTGTTTGCAGTAACCGTTTTCATTTTGAGGTTTCAGTCTGTTTTCTCCTATATGGATACATGTATTTGGAACTCTAAATCAAACACGGTTTGTGCTAGCTCTTTGAAACTTGACACAATAAAGGAGTTTCAAGTTCTATCTCTATGGTTTGTTGGCTGTTGATGTAGGCCTAAGCAGAGACTGGTGAGAATCACTTTCATGGAAAGGGGTTGCCAAGCTTCCAAAAAACTACGAGTTGCCTGAAATCTCACCAAACTCTTTTTCATCCAATCTTGATGATCCTTTCAGGTAATGATCAGTACACCACTCCCACTTGGCTCACCAAATTCGTTCTTCTAGGATAAACCGTTTGTTTACAGTAACCGTTTTGATTTTGAGGTTTCAGTCTGTTTTCTCCTATACGGATACATGTATTTGGAACTCTAAATCAAACACGGTTTGTGCTAGCTCTTTGAAACTTGATACAATAAAGCAGGTTCAAGTTCTATCTCTATGGTTTCTTTGCTGTTGATGTAAGCCTAAGCAGAGACTGGCGAGAAATACTTTCATGGAAAGGGGTTGCCAAGCTTCCAAAAAACTACCAGTTGCCTGAAATCTCAGCAAACTCTTTTTCACCCAATCTTGATGATACTTTCATGTAATGATCAGTACACCAATCCCACTTGGCTCACCAAATTTCGTTCTTCTAGGATAAACCATTTGTTTGCAGTAACCGTTGTCATTTTGAGGTTTCAGTCTGTTTTCTCCTATACGGATACATGTATTTGGAACTCTAAATCAAACACGGTTTGTGCTAGCTCTTTGAAACTTGACACAATTAAGCAGTTTCAAGTTCTATCTGTATGGTTTTTTTGCTGTTGATGTAGGCCTAAGCATTGACTGGCGAGAATCACTTTCATGGAAAGGGGTTGCCAAGCTTCCAAAAAACTCCGAGTTGCCTGAAATCTCAGCAAACACTTTTTCACCCAATCTTGATGATACTTTCAGGGAATGATCAGTACACCTATCCCACTTGGCTCACCAAATTTCGTTCTTCTAAGATAAACCGTTTGTTTGCAGTAACCGTTTTCATTTTGAGGTTTCACTCTGTTTTCTCCTATACGGATACATGTATTTGGAACTCTAAATCAAACACGGTTTGTGCTAACTCTTTGAAACTTGACACAATAAAGCAGTTTCAAGTTCTATCTCTATGGTTTGTTTGCTGTTGATGTAGGCCTAAGCAGAGACTGGCGAGAATCACTTTCATGGAAAGGCGTTGCCATGCTTCCAAAAAACTCTGAGTTGCCTGAAATCTCAGGAAACTCTTTTTGACCCAATCTTGATGATACTTTCAGGAAATGATCAGTACACCACTCCCACTTGGCTCACCAAATTTTGTTCTTCTAGGATAAAACGTTTGTTTACAGTAACCGTTTTCATTTTGAGGTTTCAGTCTGTTTTTCCTATACGGATATATGTATTTGGAACTCTAAATCAAACACGGTTTGTGCTAGCTCTTTGAAACTTGACACAATAAAGCAGTTTCAATTCTATCTCGATGGTTTCTTTGCTGTTGATGTAAGCCTAAGCAGAGACTGGCGAGAATCACTTTCATGGAAAGGGGTTGCCAAGCTTCCAAAAAACTACGAGTTTCCTGAAATCTCAGCAAACTCTTTTTCACCCAATCTTGATGATTTCTTTCAGGTAATGATTTGTACACCAATCCCACTTGGCTCACCAAATTTCGTTCTTCTAGGATAAACCGTTTGTTTGCAGTAACCGTTTTCATTTTGAGGTTTCAGTCTGTTTTCTCCTATACAAATACATGTATTTGGAACTCTAAATCAAACACGGTTTGTGCTAGCTCTTTGAAACTTGACACAATAAAGCAGTTTCAAGTTCTATCTCTATGGTTTGTTTTGCTGTTGATGTAGGCCTAAGCTGAGACTGGCGAGAATCACTTTCATGGAAAGGGGTTGCCAAGCTTCCAAAAAACTCCGAGTTGCCTGAAATCTCAGCAAACACTTTTTCACCCAATCTTGATGATACTTTCAGGTAATGATCTGTACATCTATCCCACATGGCCTCACCAAATTTCGTTCTTCTAGGATAAACCGTTTGTTTGCAGTAACCGTTTTCATTTTGAGGTTTCAGTCTGTTTTCTCCTATACGGATACATGTATTTGGAACACTAAATCAAACACGGTTTGTGCTAGCTGTTTGAAAGTTGACACAATGAAGCAGTTTCAAGTTCTATCTCTATGGTTTATTTGCTGTTCATGTAGGCCTGAGCAGAGACTGGCGAGAATCACTTTCATGGAAAGGGGTTGCCAAGCTTCCAAAAAACTCCGAGTTGCCTGAAATCTCAGCAAACACTTTTTCACCCAATCTTGATGATACTTTCAGGGAATGATCAGTACACCTATCCCACTTGGCTCACCAAGTTTCGTTCTTCTATAATGAACCGTTTGTTTGCAGTAACAGGTTTCATTTTGAGGTTTCAGTCTGTTTTCTCCTATACGGATACATGTATTTGGAACTCTAA
>NW_027521922.1:0-43601 GCF_052094955.1 Ictidomys tridecemlineatus | reverse complement strand
CAACGAACGGTTTAACCTAGAAGAACGAAATTGGCGAGCCAAGTGGGATTGGTGTACTGATCATTACCTGAAAGTTTCATCAAGATTGGGTGAAAAGTGTTTGCTGAGATTTCAGGCAACTCGTAGTTTTTTGGAAGCTTGGCAGGCCCTTTCCATGAAAGTGATTCTCGCCAGTCGCTGCTTAGGGCTACATCAACAGCAAACAAACCATAGAGATAGAACTTGAAACTGCTTTATTGTGTCAAGTTTCAATCAGCTAGCACAAACCGTGTTTCATTTAGAGTTCCAAATACATGTATCCCTATGGGAGAAAACAGAGTGACACCTCAAAATGAAACCGGTTACTGCCAACGAACGGTTTAACCTAGAAGAACGAAATTTGGCGAGCCAAATGGGATTGGTATACTGATCATTACCTGAGTTTCATCAAGATTGGGTGAAAAAGTGTGTGCTGAGATTTCAGGCAACTTGTAGTTTTTTAGGAGCTTGGCAGGCCCTTTCCATGAAAGTGATTCTCGCCAGTCTCTGCTTAGGGCTACATCAACAGCAAACAAACCTTAAAGATAGAACTTGAAACTGCTTTATTGTGTCAAGTTTCAAGGAGCTAGCACAAACCTTGTTTGATTTAGAGTTCCAAATACATGTATCCCTATAGGAGAAAACAGAGTGAAACCTCAAAATGAAACCGGTTACTGCCAACGAACGGTTTAACCTAGAAGAATGAAATTTGGCGAGCCAAGTAGGATTGGTGTGCTGATCATTACCTGAAAGTATCATCAAGATTGTGTGAAAAAGTGTTTGCTGAGATTTCAAGCAACTCGTAATTTTTTGGAACTTGGCAGGCCCTTTCCATGAAAGTGATTCTCGCCAGTCTCTGCTTAGGGCTACATCAACAGCAAAGAAACCATAGAGATAGAACTTGAAACTGCTTTATTGTGTCAAGTTTCAAAGAGTTAGCACAAACCGTGTTTGATTTAGAGTTCCAAATACATGTATCCCTATAGGAGAAAAAAAGTGAAACCTCAAAATGAAACCGGTTACTGCCAACGAACGGTTTAACCTAGAAGAACGAAATTTGGCGAGCCAAGTGGGATTGGTGTACTGATCATTACCTGAAAGTTTCATCAAGATTGGGTGAAAAAGTGTGTGCTGAGATTTCAGGCAACTCGTATTTTTGGAAGCTTGGCAGGCCCTTTCCATGAAAGTGATTCTCGCCAGTCTCTGCTTAGGGCTACATCAACAGCAAACAAACCATAGAGATAGAACTTGAAACTGCTTTACTGTGTCAAGTTTCAAAGAGCCAGCACAAACCTTATTAGATTTACAGTTCCAAATACATGTATCCCTATAGGAGAAAACACAGTGAAACCTCAAAATGAAACCGGTTACTGCCAACGAACGGTTTAACCTAGAAGAACGAAATTTGGCGAGCCAAGTGGGATTGGTGTACTGATCATTACCTGAAAGTTTCTTCAAGATTGGGTGAAAAAGTGTGTGCTGAGATTTCAGGCAACTCGTAGTTTTTTGAAGCTTGGCAGGCCCTTTCCATGAAAGTGATTCTCGCCAGTCTGTGCTTAGGGCTACATCAACAGCAAACAAACCATAGAGATAGAACTTGAAACTGCTTTATTGTGTCAAGTTTCAAAGAGCTAGCACAAACCGTGTTTGATTTAGAGTTCCAAATACATGTATCCCTATAGGAGAAAACAGAGTGAAACCTCAAAATGAAACCGGTTACTGCCAACGAACGGTTGAACCTAGAAGAACAAAATTTGGCGAGCCAAGTGGGATTGGTGTACTGATCATTACCTGAAAGTTTCATCAAGATTGGGTGAAAAAGTGTGTGCTGAGATTTCAGGCAACTCGTAGTTTTTTGGAAGCTTGGCAGGCCCTTTCCATGAAAGTGATTCTCGCCAGTCTCTGCTTAGGGCTACATCAACAGCAAACAAACCATAGAGATAGAACTTGAAACTGCTTTATTATGTCGAGTTTCAAAGAGCTAGCACAAACCGTGTTTGATTTAGAGTTCCAAATACATGTATCCCTATAAGAGAAAACAGAGTAAAACCTCAAAATGAAACCGGTTACTGCCAACGAACGGTTTAACCTAGAAGAACGAAATTTGGCGAGCCAAGTGGGATTGGTATACTGATCATTACCTGAAAGTTTCATCAAGATTGGGTGAAAAAGTGTGTGCTAAGATTTCAGGCAACTCGTAGTTTTTAGAAGCTTGGAAGGCCCTTTCCATGAAAGTGATTCTCGCCAGTCTCTGCTTAGGGCTACATCAACAGCAAAGAAACCATAGAGATAGAACTTGAAACTGCTTTATTGTGACAAGTTTCAAAGAGCCAGCACAAACCGTATTTGATTTACAGTTCCAAATACATGTATCCCTATAGGAGAAAACACAGTGAAACCTCAAAATGAAACCGGTTACTGCCAACGAACGGTTTAACCTAGAAGAACGAAATTTGACGAGCCAATTCGGATTGGTGGACTGATCATTACCTGAAATTTTCATCAAGATTGGGTGAAAAAGTGTTGGCTGAGATTTCAGGCAACTCGTAGTTTTTTGGAAGCTTGGCAGGCTCTTTCCATGAAAGTGATTCTCGCCAGTCTCTGCCTAGGGCTACATCAACAGCAAACAACCCATAGAGATAGAACTTGAAACTGCTTTATTGTGTCAAGTTTCAAAGAGCTAGCACAAACCGTGTTTGATTTAGAGTTCCAAATATATGTATCTCTATAGGAGAAAACAGTGAAACCTCAAAATGAAACCGGTTACTGCCAACAACGGTTTAACCTAGAAGAACGAAATTTGGCGAGCCAAGTGGGATTGGTGTATTGATCATTACCTGAAAGTATCATCAAGATTGGGTGAAAAAGTGTTTGCTGAGATTTCAGGCAACTCGTAGTTTTTTGGAATCTTGGCAGGCCCTTTCCATGAAAGTGATTCTCGCCAGTCTCTGCTTAGGGCTACATCAACAGCAAACAAACCATAGAGATAGAACTTGAAACTGCTTTATTGTGTCAAGTTTCAAAGAGCTAGCACAAACCGTGTTTGATTTAGAGTTCCAAGTACATGTATCCCTATCCGAGAAAACAGAGTGAAACCTCAAAATGAAACTGGTTACTGCCAACGAACGGTTTAACCTAGAAGAACGAAATTTGGCGAGCCAAGTGGGATTGGTGTACTGATCATTACCTGAAAGTTTCATCAAGATTGGGTGAAAAGTGTTTGCTGAGATTTCAGGCAACTCGTAGTTTTTTGGAAGCTTGGCAGGCCATTTCCATGAAAGTGATTCTCGCCAGTCGCTGCTTAGGGCTACATCAACAGCAAACAAACCATAGAGATAGAACTTGAAACTGCTTTATTGTGTCAAGTTTCAATCAGCTAGCACAAACCGTGTTTCATTTAGAGTTCCAAATACATGTATCCCTATGGGAGAAAACAGAGTGACACCTCGAAATGAAACCGGTTACTGCCAACGAACGGTTTAACCTAGAAGAACGAAATTTGGCGAGCCAAATGGGATTGGTATACTGATCATTACCTGAGTTTCATCAAGATTGGGTGAAAAAGTGTGTGCTGAGATTTCAGGCAACTTGTAGTTTTTTAGGAGCTTGGCAGGCCCTTTCCATGAAAGTGATTCTCGCCAGTCTCTGCTTAGGGCTACATCAACAGCAAACAAACCTTAAAGATAGAACTTGAAACTGCTTTATTGTGTCAAGTTTCAAGGAGCTAGCACAAACCTTGTTTGATTTAGAGTTCCAAATACATGTATCCCTATAGGAGAAAACAGAGTGAAACCTCAAAATGAAACCGGTTACTGCCAACGAACGGTTTAACCTAGAAGAATGAAATTTGGCGAGCCAAGTAGGATTGGTGTACTGATCATTACCTGAAAGTATCATCAAGATTGTGTGAAAAAGTGTTTGCTGAGATTTCAAGCAACTCGTAATTTTTTGGAATCTTGGCAGGCCCTTTCCATGAAAGTGATTCTCGCCAGTCTCTGCTTAGGGCTACATCAACAGCAAAGAAACCATAGAGATAGAACTTGAAACTGCTTTATTGTGTCAAGTTTCAAAGAGTTAGCACAAACCGTGTTTGATTTAGAGTTCCAAATACATGTATCCCTATAGGAGAAAAAAAGTGAAACCTCAAAATGAAACCGGTTACTGCCAACGAACGGTTTAACCTAGAAGAACGAAATTTGGCGAGCCAAGTGGGATTGGTGTACTGATCATTACCTGAAAGTTTCATCAAGATTGGGTGAAAAAGTGTGTGCTGAGATTTCAGGAAACTCGTATTTTTTGGAAGCTTGGCAGGCCCTTTCCATGAAAGTGATTCTCGCCAGTCTCTGCTTAGGGCTACATCAACAGCAAAGAAACCATAGAGATAGAACTTGAAACTGCTTTATTGTGTCAAGTTTCAAAGAGCCAGCACAAACCTTATTAGATTTACAGTTCCAAATACATGTATCCCTATAGGAGAAAACACAGTGAAACCTCAAAATGAAACCGGTTACTGCCAACGAACGGTTTAACCTAGAAGAACGAAATTTGGCGAGCCAAGTGGGATTGGTGTAGTGATCATTACCTGAAAGTTTCTTCAAGATTGGGTGAAAAAGTGTGTGCTGAGATTTCAGGCAACTCGTAGTTTTTTGGAAGCTTGGCAGGCCCTTTCCATGAAAGTGATTCTCGCCAGTCTGTGCTTAGGGCTACATCAACAGCAAACAAACCATAGAGATAGAACTTGAAACTGCTTTATTGTGTCAAGTTTCAAAGAGCTAGCACAAACCGTGTTTGATTTAGAGTTCCAAATACATGTATCCCTATAGGAGAAAACAGAGTGAAACCTCAAAATGAAACCGGTTACTGCCAACGAACGGTTGAACCTAGAAGAACAAAATTTGGCGAGCCAAGTGGGATTGGTGTACTGATCATTACCTGAAAGTTTCATCAAGATTGGGTGAAAAAGTGTGTGCTGAGATTTCAGGCAACTCGTAGTTTTTTGGAAGCTTGGCAGGCCCTTTCCATGAAAGTGATTCTCGCCAGTCTCTGCTTAGTGCTACATCAACAGCAAACAAACCATAGAGATAGAACTTGAAACTGCTTTATTTTGTCGAGTTTCAAAGAGCTAGCACAAACCGTGTTTGATTTAGAGTTCCAAATACATGTATCCCTATAAGAGAAAACAGAGTAAAACCTCAAAATGAAACCGGTTACTGCCAACGAACGGTTTAACCTAGAAGAACGAAATTTGGCGAGCCAAGTGGGATTGGTATACTGATCATTACCTGAAAGTTTCATCAAGATTGGGTGAAAAAGTGTGTGCTAAGATTTCAGGCAACTCGTAGTTTTTTAGAAGCTTGGAAGGCCCTTTCCATGAAAGTGATTCTCGCCAGTCTCTGCTTAGGGCTACATCAACAGCAAAGAAACCATAGAGATAGAACTTGAAACTGCTTTATTGTGACAAGTTTCAAAGAGCCAGCACAAACCGTATTTGATTTACAGTTCCAAATACATGTATCCCTATAGGAGAAAACACAGTGAAACCTCAAAATGAAACCGGTTACTGCCAACGAACGGTTTAACCTAGAAGAACGAAATTTGACGAGCCAATTCGGATTGGTGGACTGATTATTACCTGAAAGTTTCATCAAGATTGGGTGAAAAAGTGTGTGCTGAGATTTCAGGCAACTCGTAGTTTTTTTGAAGCTTGGCAGGCCCTTTCCATGAAAGTGATTCTCGCCAGTCTCTGCTTAGGGCTACATCAACAGCAAAGAAACCATAAAGATAGAACTTGAAACTGCTTTATTGTGTCAAGTTTCAAAGAGCTAGCACAAACCGTGTTTGATTTAGAGTTCCAAATACATGTATCCCTAAAGGAGAAAACACAGTGAAACCTCAAAATGAAACCGGTTACTGCCAACGAACGATTTAACCTAGAAGAACGAAATTTGGCGAGCCAAGTGGGATTGGTGTACTGATCATTACCTGAAAGTATCATCGAGATTGGGTGAAAAAGTGTTTGCTGAGATTTCACGCAACTCGTAGTTTTTTGGAAGCTTGGCAGGCCCTTTCCATGAAAGTGATTCTCGCCAGTCTCTGCTTAGGGCTACATCAACAGAAAACAAACCATAGAGATAGAACTTGAAACTGCTTTATTGTGTTAAGTTTCAAAGAGCTAGCACAAACCGTGTTTGATTTAGAGTTCCAAATACATGTATCCCTATATGAGAAAACAGAGTGAAACCTCAAAATGAAACCTGTTACTGCCAAAGAACGGTTTAACCTAGAAGAACAAAATTTGGTGAGCCAAGTGGGGTTGGTGTACTGATCATTACCTGAAAGTTTCATCAAGATTGGGTGAAAAAGTGTGTGCTGAGATTTCAGGCAACTCGTAGTTTTTTGGAAGCTTGGCAGGCCCTTTCCATGAAAGTGATTCTCGCCAGTCTCTGCTTAGGGCTACATCAACAGCAAACAAACCATAGAGACAGAACTTGAAACTGCTTTATTGTGTCAAGTTTCAAAGAGCTATCACAAACCGTGTTTGATTTAGAGTTCCAAATACATGTAACCCAATGGGAGAAAACAGAGTGAAACCTCAAAATGAAACCGGTTACTGCCAACGAACGGTTTAACCTAGAAGAACGAAATTTGGCGAGGCAAGTGGGATTGGTGTACTGATCATTACCTGAAAGTTTCATCAAGATTGGGTGAAAAAGTGTGTGCTGAGATTTCAGGCAACTCGTAGTTTTTGGAAGCTTGGCAGGCCCTTTCCATGAAAGTGATTCTCGCCAGTCTCTGCTTAGGGCTACATCAACAGCAAACAAACCATAGAGAAAGAACTTGAAACTGCTTTATTGTGTCAAGTTTCAAAGAGCTAGCACAAACCGTGTTTGATTTAGAGTTCCAAATACATGTATCCCTATAGGAGAAAACACAGTGAAACCTCAAAATGAAACCGGTTACTGCCAAGGAACGGTTTAACCTAGAAGAACGAATTTTGGCGAGCCAAGTGGGATTGGTGTACTGATCATTACCTGAAAGTTTCATCAAGATTGGGAGAAAAAGTGTTTGCTGAGATTTCAGGCAACTCGTAGTTTTTTGGGAGCTTGGCAGGCCCTTTCCATGAAAGTGATCCTCGCCAGTCTGTGCTTAGGGCTACATCAACAGCAAACAAACCATGGAGATAGAACTTGAAACTGCTTTATTGTGTCAAGTTTCAAAGAGCTACAACAACCGTGTTAGATTTAGAGTTCCAAATACATGTATCCCTATGGGAGAAAACAGAGTGAAACCTCAAAATGAAACCGGTTACTGCCATCGAACGGTTTAACCTAAAAGAACGAAATTTGGCGAGCCAAATAGGATTGGTGTACTGATCATTACCTGAAAGTTTCATCAAGATTGGGTGAAAAAGTGTGTGCTGAGATTTCAGGCAACTCGTAGTTTTTTGGAATCTTGGCAGGCCCTTTCCATGAAAGTGAATCTCGCCAGTCTCTGCTTATGGCTACATCAACAGCAAACAAACCATAGAGATAGAACTTGAAACTGCTTTATTGTGTCAAGTTTCAAAGAGCTAGCAAAAACCGTGTTTGATTTAGAGTTCCAAATACATGTATCCCTATAGGAGAAAACAGAGTGAAACCTCAAAATGAAACCGGTTACTGCCAACGAACGGTTTAACCTAGAAGAACAAAATTTGGCGAGCCAAGTGGGATTGGTGTACTGATCATTACCTGAAAGTTTCATCAAGATTGGGTGAAAAAGTGTGTGCTGAGATTTCAGGCAACTCGTAGTTTTTTGGAAGCTTGGCAGGCCCTTTCCATGAAAGTAATTCTCGCCAGTCTCTGCTTAGGTCTACATCAACAGCAAACAAACCATAGAGATAGAACTTGAAACTGCTTTATTGTGTCAAGTTTCAAAGAGCTAGCACAAACCGTGTTTGATTTAGAGTTCCAAATACATGTATCCCTTGGGAGAAAACAGAGTGAAACCTCAAAATGAAACCGGTTACTGCCATCGAATGGTTTAATGTAGAAGAACAAAATTTGGCGAGCCAAGTGGGATTGGTGTACTGATCATTACCTGAAAGTTTCATCAAGATTGGGTGAAAAAGTGTGTGCTGAGATTTCAGTCAACTCGTAGTTTTTTGGAATCTTGGCAGGCCCTTTCCATGAAAGTGATTCTCGCCAGTCTCTGCTTAGGGCTACATCAACAGGAAACAAACCATAGAGATAGAACTTGAAACTGCTTTATTGTGTCAAGTTTCAAAGAGCTAGCACAAACCGTGTTTGATTTAGAGTTCCAAATACATGTATCCCTATAGGAGAAAACAGAGTGAAACCTCAAAATGAAACCGATTACTGACAACGAACGGTTTAACCTAGAAGAACGAAATTTGGCGAGCCAAGTAGGATTGGTGTACTGATCATTACCTGAAAGTTTCATCAAGATTGGGTGAAAAAGTGTGTGCTGAGATTTCAGGCAACTCGTAGTTTTTTGGAATCTTGGCAGGCCCTTTCCATGAAAGTGATTCTCGCCAGTCTCTGCTTAGGGCTACATCAACAGCAAACAAACCATAGAGATAGAACTTGAAACTGCTTTATTGTGTCAAGTTTCAAAGAGCTAGCACAAACCGTGTTTGATTTAGAGTTCCAAATACATGTATCCCTATGGGAGAAAACAGAGTGAAACCTCAAAATGAAACCGGTTACTGCCATCGAATGGTTTAACCTAGAAGAACGAAATTTGGTGAGCCAAGTGGGATTCGTGTACTGATCATTACCTGAAAGTTTCATCAAGATTGGGTGAAAAAGTGTGTGCTGAGATTTCAGGCAACTCGTAGTTTTTTGGAAGCTTGGCAGGCCCTTTCCATGAAAGTGATTCTCGCCAGTCTCTGCTTAGGGCTACATCAACAGCAAACAAACCATAGAGATAGAACTTGAAACTGCTTTATTGTGTCAAGCTTCAAAGAGCTAGCACAAACCGTGTTTGATTTAGAGTTCCAAATACATGTATCCCCATAGGAGAAAACAGAGTGAAACCTCAAAATGAAACCGGTTACTGCCAACGAACGGTTTAACCTAGAAGAACGAAATTTGGCGAGCCAAGTGGGATTGGTGTACTGATCATTACCTGAAAGTTTCATCAAGATTGGGTGAAAAAGTGTGTGCTGAGATTTCAGGCAACTCGTAGTTTTTTGGAATCTTGGCAGGCCCTTTCCATGAAAGTGATTCTCACTAGTCTCTGCTTAGGGCTACATCAACAGCAAACAAACCATAGAGATAGAACTTGAAACTGCTTTATTCTGTCAAGTTTCAAAGAGCTAGCACAAACCGTGTTTGATTTAGAGTTCCAAATACATGTATCCCTATAGGAGAAAACAGAGTGAAACCTCAAAATGAAACTGGTTACTGCCAACAAACGGTTTAACCTAGAAGAACGAAATTTGGCGAGCCTAGTGGGATTGGTGTACTGATCATTACCTGAAAGTTTCATCAAGATTTGGTGAAAAAGTGTGTTCTGAGATTTCAGGCAACTCGTAGTTTTTTGGAAGCTTGGCAGGCCCTTTCCATGAAAGTGATTCTCGCCAGTCTCTGCTTAGGGCTACATCAACAGCAAACAAACCATAGAGATAGAACTTGAAACTGCTTTATTGTGTCAAGTTTCAAAGAGCTAGCACAAACCGTGTTTTATTTAGAGTTCCAAATACATGTATCCCTATAGGAGAAAACAGAGTGAAACCTCAAAATGAAACCGGTTACTGCCAACGAATGGTTTAACCTAGAAGAACTAAATTTGGCGAGCCAAGTGGGATTGGTGTACTGATCATTACCTGAAAGTTTCATCAAGATTGGGTGAAAAAGTGTGTGCTTAGATTTCAGGCAACTCGTAGTTTTTTGGAAGCTTGGCAGGCCTTTTCCATGAAAGTGATTCTTGCCAGTCTCTGCTTAGGGCTACATCAACAGCAAACAAAACATAGAGATAGAACTGGAAACTGCTTTATTGTGTCAAGTTTCAAAGAGCTAGCACAATCCTTGTTTGATTTAGAGTTTCAAATACATGTATCCCCATAGGAGAAAACACAGTGAAACCTCAGAATGAAACCGGTTACTGCCAAGGAATGGTTTAACCTAGAAGAACGAAATTTGGCGAGCCAAGTGGGATTGGTGTACTGATCATTACCTGAAAGTTTCATCAAGATTGGGTGAAAATGTGTGTGCTGAGATTTCAGGCAACTCGTAGTTTTTTGGAATCTTGGCAGGCCCTTTCCATGAAAGTGATTCTCGCCAGTCTCTGCGTAGGGCTACATCAACAGCAAACAAACCATAGAGATAGAACTTGAAACTGCTTTATTCTGTCAAGTTTCAAAGAGCTAGCACAAACCGTGTTTGATTTAGAGTTCCAAATACATGTATCCCTATAGGAGAAAACAGAGTGAAACCTCAAAATTAAACCGGTTACTGCCATCGAACGGTTTAACCTAGAAGAACGAAATTTGGCGAGCCAAGTGATATTGGTGTACTGATCATTATCTGAAAGTTTCATCAAGATTGGGTGAAAAAGTGTGTGCTGAGATTTCAGGCAACTCGTAGTTTTTTGGAATCATGGCAGGCCCTTTCCATGAAAGTGATTCTCGCCAGTCTCTGCTTAGGGCTACATCAACAGCAAACAAACCATAGAGATAGAACTTGAAACTGCTTTATTGTGTCAAGTTTCAAAGAGCTAGCACAAACCGTGTTTTATTTAGAGTTCCAAATACATGTATCCCTATAGGAGAAAACAGAGTGAAACCTCAAAATGAAACCGGTTACTGCCAACGAACGGTTTAACCTAGAAGAACTAAATTTGGCGAGCCAAGTGGGATTGGTGTACTGATCATTACCTGAAAGTTTCATCAAGATTGGGTGAAAAAGTGTGTGCTTAGATTTCAGGCAACTCGTAGATTTTTGGAAGCTTGGCAGGCCTTTTCCATGAAAGTGATTCTTGCCAGTCTCTGCTTGGTGCTACATCAACAGCAAACAAAACATAGAGATAGAACTGGAAACTGCTTTATTGTGTCAAGTTTCAAAGAGCTAGCACAAACCTTGTTTGATTTAGAGTTTCAAATACATGTATCCCCATAGGAGAAAACACAGTGAAACCTCAAAATGAAACCGGTTACTGCCAAGGAATGGTTTAACCTAGAAGAACGAAATTTGGCGAGCCAAGTGGGATTGGTGTACTGATCATTACCTGAAAGTTTCATCAAGAATGGGTGAAAAAGTGTGTGCTGAGATTTCAGGCAACTCGTAGTTTTTTGGAATCTTGGCAGGCCCTTTCCATGAAAGTGATTCTCGCCAGTCTCTGCTTAGGGCTACATCAACAGCAAACAAACCATAGAGATAGAACTTGAAACTGCTTTATTGTGTCAAGTTTCAAAGAGCTAGCACAAACCGTGTTTGATTTAGAGTTCCAAATACATGTATCCCTATAGGAGAAAACAGAGTGAAACCTCAAAATGAAACCGGTTACTGCCATCGAACGGTTTAACCTAGAAGAACGAAATTTGGCGAGCCAAGTAGGATTGGTGTACTGATCATTACCTGAAAGTTTCATCAAGATTGGGTGAAAAAGTGTGTGCTGAGATTTCAGGCAACTCGTAGTTTTTTGGAAGCTTGGCAGGCCCTTTCCATGAAAGTGATTCTCGCCAGTCTCTGCTTAGGGCTACATCAACAGCAAACAAACCATAGAGATAGAACTTGAAACTGCTTTATTCTCTCAAGTTTCAAAGAGCTAATACAAACCGTGTTTGATTTAGAGTTCCAAATACATGTATCCCTATATTAGAAAACAGAGTGAAACCTCAAAATGAAACCGGTTACTGCCAACAAACGGTTTAACCTAGAAGAACGAAATTTGGCGAGCCAAGTGGGATTGGTGTACTGATCATTACCTGCAAGTTTCATCAAGATTGGGTGAAAAAGTGTGTGCTGAGATTTCAGGCAACTCGTAGTTTTTTGGAAGCTTGGCAGGCCCTTTCCATGAAAGTGATTCTTGCCAGTCTCTGCTTAGGGCTACATCAACAGCAAACAAACCATAGAGATAGAACTTGAAACTGCTTTATTGTGTCAAGATTCAAAGAGCTAGCACAAACCGTGTTTGATTTAGAGTTCCAAATACATGTATCACTATAGGAGAAAACAGAGTGAAACCTCAAAATGAAACCGGTTACTGCCAACGAACGGTTTAACCTAGAAGAACGAAATTTGGCGAGCCAAGTGGGATTGGTGTACTGATCGTTACCTGAAAGTTTCATCAAGATTGGGTGAAAAAGTGTGTGCTGAGATTTCAGGCAACTCGTAGTTTTTTGGAAGCTTGGCAGGCCCTTTCCATGAAAGTGATTCTCGCCAGTCTCTGCTTAGGTCTACATCAACAGCAAACAAACCATAGAGATAGAACTTGAAACTGCTTTATTGTGTCAAGTTTCAAAGAGCTAGCACAAACCGTGTTTGATTTAGAGTTCCAAATACATGTATCCCTATGGGAGAAAACGGAGTGAAACTTCAAAATGAAACCGGTTACTGCCAACGAACGGTTTAACTTAGAAGATCGAAATTTGGCAAGCCAAGTGGGATTGGTGTACTGATCGTTACCTGAAAGTTTCATCAAGATTGGGTGAAAAAGTGTGTGCTGAGATTTCAGGCAATTCGTAGTTTTTTGGAAGCTTGGCAGGCCCTTTCATTGAAAGTGATTCTCGCCAGTCTCTGCTTAGGGCTACATCAACAGCAAACAAACCATAGAGATAAAACTTGAAACTGCTTTATTGTGTCAAGTTTCAAAGAGCTAGCACAAACCGTGTTTGATTTAGAGTTCCAAATACATGTATCCCCATAGGAGAAAACAGAGTGAAACCTCAAAATGAAACCGGTTACTGCCAACGAACGGTTTAAACTAGGAGAACGAAATTTGGCGAGGCAAGTGGTATTGGTGTACTGATCATTACCTAAAAGTTTCATCAAGTTTGGGTGAAAAAGTGTGTGCTGAGATTTCAGGCAACTCGTAGTTTTTGGAATCTTGGCAGGCCCTTTCCATGAAAGTGATTCTCGCCAGTCTCTGCTTAGGGCTACATCAACAGCAAACAAACCATAGAGATAGAACTTGAAACTGCTTTATTGTGTCAAGTTTCAAAGAGCTAGCACAAACCGTGTTTGATTTAGAGTTCCCAATACATGTATCCCTATAGGAGAAAACAGAGTGAAACCTCAAAATGAGACCGGTTACTGCCAACGAACGGTTTAACCTAGAAGAACGAAATTTGGCGAGCCAAGTGGGATTGGTGTACTGATCATTATCTGAAAGTTTCATCAAGATTGGGTGAAAAGTGTGTGCTGAGATTTCCGGCAACTCGTAGTTTTTTGGAAGCTTGGCAGGCCCTATCCATGAAAGTGATTCTGGCCAGTCTCTGCTTAGGGCTATATCAACAGCAAACAAACCATAGAGAGAGAACTTGAAACTGCTTTATTCTGTCAAGTTTCAAAGAGCTACCACAAACCATGTTTGATTTAGAGTTCCAAATACATGTATCCCTATAGGAGAAAACAGAGTGAAACCTCAAAATGAAACCGGTTACTGCCAACAAACGGTTTAATCTAGAAAAACGAAATTTGGCGAGCCAAGTGGGATTGGTGTACTGATCATTACCTGAAAGTTTCATCAAGATTGGGTGAAAAAGTGTGTGCTGAGATTTCAGGCAACTCGTAGTTTTTTGGAAGCTTGGCAGGCCCTTTCCATGAAAGTGATTCTCGCCAGTCTCTGCTTAGGGCTACATCAACAGCTAACAAACCATAGAGATAGAACTTGAAACTGCTTTATTGTGTCAAGTTTCAAAGAGCTAGCACAAACCGTGTTT
Organism: Ictidomys tridecemlineatus; assembly: GCF_052094955.1. NCBI lineage: Eukaryota > Metazoa > Chordata > Mammalia > Rodentia > Sciuridae > Ictidomys > Ictidomys tridecemlineatus. Next base: position 29,698 of record NW_027521922.1, on the reverse strand, counting down.
GATTTAGAGTTCCAAATACATGTATCCTCATAGGAGAAAACAGAGTGAAACCTCAAAATGAAACCGATTACTGCCAACAAACGGTTTAACATAGAAGAACGAAATTTGGCGATCCAAATAGGATTGGTGTACTGATAATTACCTGAAAGTTTCATCAAGATTGGGTGAAAAAGTGTGTGCTGAGATTTCAGGCAACTCGTAGTTTTTGGGAATCTTGGCAGGCCCTTTCCATGAAAGTGATTCTCGCCACTCTCTGCTTAGGGCTACATCAACAGCAAACAAACCATAGAGATAGAACTTGAAACTGCTTCATTGTGTCAAGTTTGAAAGAGCTAGCACAAACCGTGTTTGATTTAGAGTTCCAAATACATGTATCCCTATAGGAGAAAACAGAGTGAAACCTCAAAATGAAACCGGTTACTGCCAACGAACGGTTTAACCAAGAAGAACAAAATTTGGCGAGCCAAGTGGGATTGGTGTACTGATCATTAACTGAAAGTTTCATCAAGATTGGGTGAAAAAGTGTTTGCTGAGATTTCAGGCAACTCGTAGTTTTTTGGAATCTTGGCAGGCCCTTTCCATGAAAGTGATTCTCGCCAGTCTCTGCTTAGGGCTACATCAACAGCAAACAAACCATAGAGATAGAACTTGAAACTGCTTTATTGTGTCAAGTTTCAAAGAGCTAGCACAAACCGTGTTTGATTTCGAGTTCCAAATACATGTATCCCTATAGGAGAAAACAGAGTGAAACCTCAAAATGAAACCGGTTACTGCCAACAAACGGTTTAACCTAGGAAAACGAAATTTGGCGAGCCAAGTGGGATTGGTGTACTGATCATTACCTAAAGTTTCATCAAGATTGGGTGAAAAAGTGTGTGCTCAGATTTCAGGCAACTCGTAGTTTTTGGAATCTTGGCAGGCCCTTTCCATGAAAGTGATTCTCGCCAGTCTCTGCTTAGGGCTACATCAACAGCAAACAAACCATAGAGATAGAACTTGAAACTGCTTTATTGTGTCAAGTTTCAAAGAGCTAGCACAAACCGTGTTTGATTTAGAGTTCCCAATACATGTATCCCTATAGGAGAAAACAGAGTGAAACCTCAAAATGAGACCGGTTACTGCCAACGAACGGTTTAACCTAGAAGAACGAAATTTGGCGAGCCAAGTGGGATTGGTGTACTGATCATTATCTGAAAGTTTCATCAAGATTGGGTGAAAAGTGTGTGCTGAGATTTCCGGCAACTCGTAGTTTTTTGGAAGCTTGGCAGGCCCTATCCATGAAAGTGATTCTGGCCAGTCTCTGCTTAGGGCTATATCAACAGCAAACAAACCATAGAGAGAGAACTTGAAACTGCTTTATTCTGTCAAGTTTCAAAGAGCTACCACAAACCATGTTTGATTTAGAGTTCCAAATACATGTATCCCTATAGGAGAAAACAGAGTGAAACCTCAAAATGAAACCGGTTACTGCCAACAAACGGTTTAATCTAGAAAAACGAAATTTGGCGAGCCAAGTGGGATTGGTGTACTGATCATTACCTGAAAGTTTCATCAAGATTGGGTGAAAAAGTGTGTGCTGAGATTTCAGGCAACTCGTAGTTTTTTGGAAGCTTGGCAGGCCCTTTCCATGAAAGTGATTCTCGCCAGTCTCTGCTTAGGGCTACATCAACAGCTAACAAACCATAGAGATAGAACTTGAAACTGCTTTATTGTGTCAAGTTTCAAAGAGCTAGCACAAACCGTGTTTGATTTAGAGTTCCAAATACATGTATCCTCATAGGAGAAAACAGAGTGAAACCTCAAAATGAAACCGATTACTGCCAACAAACGGTTTAACATAGAAGAACGAAATTTGGCGATCCAAATAGGATTGGTGTACTGATAATTACCTGAAAGTTTCATCAAGATTGGGTGAAAAAGTGTGTGCTGAGATTTCAGGCAACTCGTAGTTTTTGGGAATCTTGGCAGGCCCTTTCCATGAAAGTGATTCTCGCCACTCTCTGCTTAGGGCTACATCAACAGCAAACAAACCATAGAGATAGAACTTGAAACTGCTTCATTGTGTCAAGTTTGAAAGAGCTAGCACAAACCGTGTTTGATTTAGAGTTCCAAATACATGTATCCCTATAGGAGAAAACAGAGTGAAACCTCAAAATGAAACCGGTTACTGCCAACGAACGGTTTAACCAAGAAGAACAAAATTTGGCGAGCCAAGTGGGATTGGTGTACTGATCATTAACTGAAAGTTTCATCAAGATTGGGTGAAAAAGTGTTTGCTGAGATTTCAGGCAACTCGTAGTTTTTTGGAATCTTGGCAGGCCCTTTCCATGAAAGTGATTCTCGCCAGTCTCTGCTTAGGGCTACATCAACAGCAAACAAACCATAGAGATAGAACTTGAAACTGCTTTATTGTGTCAAGTTTCAAAGAGCTAGCACAAACCGTGTTTGATTTCGAGTTCCAAATACATGTATCCCTATAGGAGAAAACAGAGTGAAACCTCAAAATGAAACCGGTTACTGCCAACAAACGGTTTAACCTAGGAAAACGAAATTTGGCGAGCCAAGTGGGATTGGTGTACTGATCATTACCTAAAGTTTCATCAAGATTGGGTGAAAAAGTGTGTGCTCAGATTTCAGGCAACTCGTAGTTTTTGGAATCTTGGCAGGCCCTTTCCATGAAAGTGATTCTCGCCAGTCTCTGCTTAGGGCTACATCAACAGCAAACAAACCATAGAGATAGAACTTGAAACTGCTTTATTGTGTCAAGTTTCAAAGAGCTAGCACAAACCGTGTTTGATTTAGAGTTCCCAATACATGTATCCCTATAGGAGAAAACAGAGTGAAACCTCAAAATGAGACCGGTTACTGCCAACGAACGGTTTAACCTAGAAGAACGAAATTTGGCGAGCCAAGTGGGATTGGTGTACTGATCATTATCTGAAAGTTTCATCAAGATTGGGTGAAAAGTGTGTGCTGAGATTTCCGGCAACTCGTAGTTTTTTGGAAGCTTGGCAGGCCCTATCCATGAAAGTGATTCTGGCCAGTCTCTGCTTAGGGCTATATCAACAGCAAACAAACCATAGAGAGAGAACTTGAAACTGCTTTATTCTGTCAAGTTTCAAAGAGCTACCACAAACCATGTTTGATTTAGAGTTCCAAATACATGTATCCCTATAGGAGAAAACAGAGTGAAACCTCAAAATGAAACCGGTTACTGCCAACAAACGGTTTAATCTAGAAAAACGAAATTTGGCGAGCCAAGTGGGATTGGTGTACTGATCATTACCTGAAAGTTTCATCAAGATTGGGTGAAAAAGTGTGTGCTGAGATTTCAGGCAACTCGTAGTTTTTTGGAAGCTTGGCAGGCCCTTTCCATGAAAGTGATTCTCGCCAGTCTCTGCTTAGGGCTACATCAACAGCTAACAAACCATAGAGATAGAACTTGAAACTGCTTTATTGTGTCAAGTTTCAAAGAGCTAGCACAAACCGTGTTTGATTTAGAGTTCCAAATACATGTATCCTCATAGGAGAAAACAGAGTGAAACCTCAAAATGAAACCGATTACTGCCAACAAACGGTTTAACATAGAAGAACGAAATTTGGCGATCCAAATAGGATTGGTGTACTGATAATTACCTGAAAGTTTCATCAAGATTGGGTGAAAAAGTGTGTGCTGAGATTTCAGGCAACTCGTAGTTTTTGGGAATCTTGGCAGGCCCTTTCCATGAAAGTGATTCTCGCCACTCTCTGCTTAGGGCTACATCAACAGCAAACAAACCATAGAGATAGAACTTGAAACTGCTTCATTGTGTCAAGTTTGAAAGAGCTAGCACAAACCGTGTTTGATTTAGAGTTCCAAATACATGTATCCCTATAGGAGAAAACAGAGTGAAACCTCAAAATGAAACCGGTTACTGCCAACGAACGGTTTAACCAAGAAGAACAAAATTTGGCGAGCCAAGTGGGATTGGTGTACTGATCATTAACTGAAAGTTTCATCAAGATTGGGTGAAAAAGTGTTTGCTGAGATTTCAGGCAACTCGTAGTTTTTTGGAATCTTGGCAGGCCCTTTCCATGAAAGTGATTCTCGCCAGTCTCTGCTTAGGGCTACATCAACAGCAAACAAACCATAGAGATAGAACTTGAAACTGCTTTATTGTGTCAAGTTTCAAAGAGCTAGCACAAACCGTGTTTGATTTCGAGTTCCAAATACATGTATCCCTATAGGAGAAAACAGAGTGAAACCTCAAAATGAAACCGGTTACTGCCAACAAACGGTTTAACCTAGGAAAACGAAATTTGGCGAGCCAAGTGGGATTGGTGTACTGATCATTAACTGAAAGTTTCATCAAGATTGGGTGAAAAAGTGTTTGCTGAGATTTCAGGCAACTCGTAGTTTTTTGGAATCTTGGCAGGCCCTTTCCATGAAAGTGATTCTCGCCAGTCTCTGCTTAGGGCTACATCAACAGCAAACAAACCATAGAGATAGAACTTGAAACTGCTTTATTGTGTCAAGTTTCAAAGAGCTAGCACAAACCGTGTTTGATTTCGAGTTCCAAATACATGTATCCCTATAGGAGAAAACAGAGTGAAACCTCAAAATGAAACCGGTTACTGCCAACAAACGGTTTAACCTAGGAAAACGAAATTTGGCGAGCCAAGTGGGATTGGTGTACTGATCATTACCTAAAGTTTCATCAAGATTGGGTGAAAAAGTGTGTGCTCAGATTTCAGGCAACTCGTAGTTTTTGGAATCTTGGCAGGCCCTTTCCATGAAAGTGATTCTCGCCAGTCTCTGCTTAGGGCTACATCAACAGCAAACAAACCATAGAGATAGAACTTGAAACTGCTTTATTGTGTCAAGTTTCAAAGAGCTAGCACAAACCGTGTTTGATTTAGAGTTCCCAATACATGTATCCCTATAGGAGAAAACAGAGTGAAACCTCAAAATGAGACCGGTTACTGCCAACGAACGGTTTAACCTAGAAGAACGAAATTTGGCGAGCCAAGTGGGATTGGTGTACTGATCATTATCTGAAAGTTTCATCAAGATTGGGTGAAAAGTGTGTGCTGAGATTTCCGGCAACTCGTAGTTTTTTGGAAGCTTGGCAGGCCCTATCCATGAAAGTGATTCTGGCCAGTCTCTGCTTAGGGCTATATCAACAGCAAACAAACCATAGAGAGAGAACTTGAAACTGCTTTATTCTGTCAAGTTTCAAAGAGCTACCACAAACCATGTTTGATTTAGAGTTCCAAATACATGTATCCCTATAGGAGAAAACAGAGTGAAACCTCAAAATGAAACCGGTTACTGCCAACAAACGGTTTAATCTAGAAAAACGAAATTTGGCGAGCCAAGTGGGATTGGTGTACTGATCATTACCTGAAAGTTTCATCAAGATTGGGTGAAAAAGTGTGTGCTGAGATTTCAGGCAACTCGTAGTTTTTTGGAAGCTTGGCAGGCCCTTTCCATGAAAGTGATTCTCGCCAGTCTCTGCTTAGGGCTACATCAACAGCTAACAAACCATAGAGATAGAACTTGAAACTGCTTTATTGTGTCAAGTTTCAAAGAGCTAGCACAAACCGTGTTTGATTTAGAGTTCCAAATACATGTATCCTCATAGGAGAAAACAGAGTGAAACCTCAAAATGAAACCGATTACTGCCAACAAACGGTTTAACATAGAAGAACGAAATTTGGCGATCCAAATAGGATTGGTGTACTGATAATTACCTGAAAGTTTCATCAAGATTGGGTGAAAAAGTGTGTGCTGAGATTTCAGGCAACTCGTAGTTTTTGGGAATCTTGGCAGGCCCTTTCCATGAAAGTGATTCTCGCCACTCTCTGCTTAGGGCTACATCAACAGCAAACAAACCATAGAGATAGAACTTGAAACTGCTTCATTGTGTCAAGTTTGAAAGAGCTAGCACAAACCGTGTTTGATTTAGAGTTCCAAATACATGTATCCCTATAGGAGAAAACAGAGTGAAACCTCAAAATGAAACCGGTTACTGCCAACGAACGGTTTAACCAAGAAGAACAAAATTTGGCGAGCCAAGTGGGATTGGTGTACTGATCATTAACTGAAAGTTTCATCAAGATTGGGTGAAAAAGTGTTTGCTGAGATTTCAGGCAACTCGTAGTTTTTTGGAATCTTGGCAGGCCCTTTCCATGAAAGTGATTCTCGCCAGTCTCTGCTTAGGGCTACATCAACAGCAAACAAACCATAGAGATAGAACTTGAAACTGCTTTATTGTGTCAAGTTTCAAAGAGCTAGCACAAACCGTGTTTGATTTCGAGTTCCAAATACATGTATCCCTATAGGAGAAAACAGAGTGAAACCTCAAAATGAAACCGGTTACTGCCAACAAACGGTTTAACCTAGGAAAACGAAATTTGGCGAGCCAAGTGGGATTGGTGTACTGATCATTACCTAAAGTTTCATCAAGATTGGGTGAAAAAGTGTGTGCTCAGATTTCAGGCAACTTGTAGTTTTTTGGAAGCTTGGCAGGCCCTTTCCATGAAAGTGATTCTCGCCAGTCTCTGCTTAGGGCTACATCAACAGCAAACAAACCATAGAGATAGAACTTGAAACTGCTTTATTGTGTCAAGTTTCAAAGAGCTAGCACAAACAATGTTTGATTTAGAGTTCCAAATACATGTATCCCCATAGGAGAAAACAGAGTGAAACCTCAAAATGAAACCGGTTACTGCCAACGAACGGTTTAACCTAGAAAAACGAAAGTTGGTGAGCCAAGTGGGATTGGTGTACTGATCATTACCTAAAAGTTTCATCAAGATTGGGTGAAAAAGTGTGTGCTGAGATTTCAGGCAACTCGTAGTTTTTTGGAATCTTGGCAGGCCCTTTCCATGAAAGTGATTCTCGCCAGTCTCTGCTTAGGGCTACATCAACAGCAAACAAACCATAGAGATAGAACTTGAAACTGCTTTATTGTGTCAAGTTTCAAAGAGCTAGCACAAACCGTGTTTGATTTAGAGTTCCAAATACATGTATCCCTATAGGAGAAAACAGAGTGAAACCTCAAAATGAAACCGGTTACTGCCAACGAACGGTTTAACCTAGAAGAACGAAATTTGGCGAGTCAAGTGGGATTGGTGTATTGATCATTACCTGAAAGTTTCATCAAGATTGGGTGAAAAAGTGTGTGCTGAGATTTCAGGAAACTCGTAGTTTTTTGGAAGCTTGGCAGGCCCTTTCCATGAAAGTGATTCTTGCCAGTCTCTACTTAGGGCTACATCAACAGCAAACAAACCATAGAGATAGAACTTGAAACTGCTTTATTGTGTCAAGTTTCAAAGAGCTAGCACAATCCGTGTTTGATTTAGAGTTCCAAATACATGTATCCCTATGGGAGAAAACGGAGTGAAACCTCAAAATGAAACCGGTTACTGCCAACGAACGGTTTAACCTAGAAGAACAAAATTTGGCGAGCCAAGTGGGATTGGTGTACTGATCGTTACCTGAAAGTTTCATCAAGATTGGGTGAAAAAGTGTGTGCTGAGATTTCAGGCAACTCGTAGTTTTTTGGAAGCTTGGCAGGCCCTTTCCATGAAAGTGATTCTCGCCAGTCTCTGCTTAGGGCTACATCAACAGCAAACAAACCATAGAGATAGAACTTAAAACTGCTTTATTGTGTCAAGTTTCAAAGAGCTAGCACAAACCGTTTTTGATTTAGAGTTCCAAATACATGTATCCCTGTAGGAGAAAACAGAGTGAAACCTCAAAATGAAACCGGTTACTGCCAACGAACGGTTTAACCTAGAAGAACGAAATTTGGCGAGCCAAGTGGGATTGGTGTACTGATCATTACCTGCAAGTTTAATCAAGATTGGGTGAAAAAGTGTGTGCTGAGATTTCAGGCAACTCGTAGTTTTTTGGAAGCTTGGCAGGCCCTTTCCATGAAAGTGATTCTCGCCAGTCTCTGCTTAGGGCTACATCAACAGCAAACAAACCATAGAGATAGAACTTGAAACTGCTTTATTGTGTCAAGTTTCAAAGAGCTAGCACAAACCGTGTTTGATTTAGAGTTCCAAATACATGTATCCCTATAGGAGAAAACAGAGTGAAACCTCAAAATGAAACCGGTTACTGCCAACGAACTGTTTAACCTAGAAGAATGAAATTTGGCGAGCCAAGTGGGATTGGTGTACTGATCATTACCTGAAAGTTTCATCAAGATTGGGTGAAAAGTGTTTGCTGAGATTTCAGGCAACTCGTAGTTTTTTGGAAGCTTGGCAGGCCCTTTCCATGAAAGTGATTCTCGCCAGTCTCTGCTTAGGGCTACATCAACAGCAAAGAAACCATAGAGATAGAACTTGAAACTGCTTTATTGTGTCAAGTTTCAAAGAGCTAGCACAAACCGTGTTTGATTTAGAGTACCAAATACATCTATTCTTATAGGAGAAAACAGAGTGAAACCTCAAAATGAAACCGGTTCCTGCCAACAAACGGTTTAACCTAGAAGAATGAAATTTGGCGAGCCAAGTGGGATTGGTGTACTGATCATTACCTGAAAGTTTCATCAAGATTGGGTGAAAAAGTGTTTGCTGAGATTTCAGGCAACTCGTAGTTTTTTGGAATCTTGGCAGGCCCTTTCAATGAAAGTGATTCTCGCCAGTCTCTGCTTAGGGCTACATCAACAGCAAACAAACTATAGTGATAGAACTTGAAACTGCTTTATTGTGTCAAGTTTCAAAGAGCTAGCATAAACCGTGTTTTATTTAGAGTTCCAAATACATGTATCCCTATGGGAGAAAACAGAGTGAAACCTCAAAATGAAACCGGTTACTGCCAACGAACGGTTTAACCTAGAAGAACGAAATTTGGCGAGCCAAGTGGGATTGGTGTACTGATCATTACCTGAAAGTTTCATCAAGATTGGGTGAAAAAGTGTGTGCTGAGATTTCAGGCAACTCGTAGTTTTTTGGAAGCTTGGCAGGCCCTTTCCATGAAAGTGATTCTCGCCAGTCTCTGCTTAGGGCTACATCAACAGCTAACAAACCATAGAGATAGAACTTGAAACTGCTTTATTGTGTCAAGTTTCAAAGAGCTAGCACAAACCGTGTTTGATTTAGAGTTCCAAATACATGTATCCTCATAGGAGAAAACAGAGTGAAACCTCAAAATGAAACCGATTACTGCCAACAAACGGTTTAACATAGAAGAACGAAATTTGGCGATCCAAATAGGATTGGTGTACTGATAATTACCTGAAAGTTTCATCAAGATTGGGTGAAAAAGTGTGTGCTGAGATTTCAGGCAACTCGTAGTTTTTGGGAATCTTGGCAGGCCCTTTCCATGAAAGTGATTCTCGCCACTCTCTGCTTAGGGCTACATCAACAGCAAACAAACCATAGAGATAGAACTTGAAACTGCTTCATTGTGTCAAGTTTGAAAGAGCTAGCACAAACCGTGTTTGATTTAGAGTTCCAAATACATGTATCCCTATAGGAGAAAACAGAGTGAAACCTCAAAATGAAACCGGTTACTGCCAACGAACGGTTTAACCAAGAAGAACAAAATTTGGCGAGCCAAGTGGGATTGGTGTACTGATCATTAACTGAAAGTTTCATCAAGATTGGGTGAAAAAGTGTTTGCTGAGATTTCAGGCAACTCGTAGTTTTTTGGAATCTTGGCAGGCCCTTTCCATGAAAGTGATTCTCGCCAGTCTCTGCTTAGGGCTACATCAACAGCAAACAAACCATAGAGATAGAACTTGAAACTGCTTTATTGTGTCAAGTTTCAAAGAGCTAGCACAAACCGTGTTTGATTTCGAGTTCCAAATACATGTATCCCTATAGGAGAAAACAGAGTGAAACCTCAAAATGAAACCGGTTACTGCCAACAAACGGTTTAACCTAGGAAAACGAAATTTGGCGAGCCAAGTGGGATTGGTGTACTGATCATTACCTAAAGTTTCATCAAGATTGGGTGAAAAAGTGTGTGCTCAGATTTCAGGCAACTTGTAGTTTTTTGGAAGCTTGGCAGGCCCTTTCCATGAAAGTGATTCTCGCCAGTCTCTGCTTAGGGCTACATCAACAGCAAACAAACCATAGAGATAGAACTTGAAACTGCTTTATTGTGTCAAGTTTCAAAGAGCTAGCACAAACAATGTTTGATTTAGAGTTCCAAATACATGTATCCCCATAGGAGAAAACAGAGTGAAACCTCAAAATGAAACCGGTTACTGCCAACGAACGGTTTAACCTAGAAAAACGAAAGTTGGTGAGCCAAGTGGGATTGGTGTACTGATCATTACCTAAAAGTTTCATCAAGATTGGGTGAAAAAGTGTGTGCTGAGATTTCAGGCAACTCGTAGTTTTTTGGAATCTTGGCAGGCCCTTTCCATGAAAGTGATTCTCGCCAGTCTCTGCTTAGGGCTACATCAACAGCAAACAAACCATAGAGATAGAACTTGAAACTGCTTTATTGTGTCAAGTTTCAAAGAGCTAGCACAAACCGTGTTTGATTTAGAGTTCCAAATACATGTATCCCTATAGGAGAAAACAGAGTGAAACCTCAAAATGAAACCGGTTACTGCCAACGAACGGTTTAACCTAGAAGAACGAAATTTGGCGAGTCAAGTGGGATTGGTGTATTGATCATTACCTGAAAGTTTCATCAAGATTGGGTGAAAAAGTGTGTGCTGAGATTTCAGGAAACTCGTAGTTTTTTGGAAGCTTGGCAGGCCCTTTCCATGAAAGTGATTCTTGCCAGTCTCTACTTAGGGCTACATCAACAGCAAACAAACCATAGAGATAGAACTTGAAACTGCTTTATTGTGTCAAGTTTCAAAGAGCTAGCACAATCCGTGTTTGATTTAGAGTTCCAAATACATGTATCCCTATGGGAGAAAACGGAGTGAAACCTCAAAATGAAACCGGTTACTGCCAACGAACGGTTTAACCTAGAAGAACAAAATTTGGCGAGCCAAGTGGGATTGGTGTACTGATCGTTACCTGAAAGTTTCATCAAGATTGGGTGAAAAAGTGTGTGCTGAGATTTCAGGCAACTCGTAGTTTTTTGGAAGCTTGGCAGGCCCTTTCCATGAAAGTGATTCTCGCCAGTCTCTGCTTAGGGCTACATCAACAGCAAACAAACCATAGAGATAGAACTTAAAACTGCTTTATTGTGTCAAGTTTCAAAGAGCTAGCACAAACCGTTTTTGATTTAGAGTTCCAAATACATGTATCCCTGTAGGAGAAAACAGAGTGAAACCTCAAAATGAAACCGGTTACTGCCAACGAACGGTTTAACCTAGAAGAACGAAATTTGGCGAGCCAAGTGGGATTGGTGTACTGATCATTACCTGCAAGTTTAATCAAGATTGGGTGAAAAAGTGTGTGCTGAGATTTCAGGCAACTCGTAGTTTTTTGGAAGCTTGGCAGGCCCTTTCCATGAAAGTGATTCTCGCCAGTCTCTGCTTAGGGCTACATCAACAGCAAACAAACCATAGAGATAGAACTTGAAACTGCTTTATTGTGTCAAGTTTCAAAGAGCTAGCACAAACCGTGTTTGATTTAGAGTTCCAAATACATGTATCCCTATAGGAGAAAACAGAGTGAAACCTCAAAATGAAACCGGTTACTGCCAACGAACTGTTTAACCTAGAAGAATGAAATTTGGCGAGCCAAGTGGGATTGGTGTACTGATCATTACCTGAAAGTTTCATCAAGATTGGGTGAAAAGTGTTTGCTGAGATTTCAGGCAACTCGTAGTTTTTTGGAAGCTTGGCAGGCCCTTTCCATGAAAGTGATTCTCGCCAGTCTCTGCTTAGGGCTACATCAACAGCAAAGAAACCATAGAGATAGAACTTGAAACTGCTTTATTGTGTCAAGTTTCAAAGAGCTAGCACAAACCGTGTTTGATTTAGAGTACCAAATACATCTATTCTTATAGGAGAAAACAGAGTGAAACCTCAAAATGAAACCGGTTCCTGCCAACAAACGGTTTAACCTAGAAGAATGAAATTTGGCGAGCCAAGTGGGATTGGTGTACTGATCATTACCTGAAAGTTTCATCAAGATTGGGTGAAAAAGTGTTTGCTGAGATTTCAGGCAACTCGTAGTTTTTTGGAATCTTGGCAGGCCCTTTCAATGAAAGTGATTCTCGCCAGTCTCTGCTTAGGGCTACATCAACAGCAAACAAACTATAGTGATAGAACTTGAAACTGCTTTATTGTGTCAAGTTTCAAAGAGCTAGCATAAACCGTGTTTTATTTAGAGTTCCAAATACATGTATCCCTATGGGAGAAAACAGAGTGAAACCTCAAAATGAAACCGGTTACTGCCAACGAACGGTTTAACCTAGAAGAACGAAATTTGGTGAGCCATGTGGGATTGGTGTACTGATCATTACCTGAAAGTTTCATCAAGATTTGGTGAAAAAGTGTGTGCTGAGGTTTCAGGCAACTCGTAGTTTTTTGGAAGCTTGGCAGGCCCTTTCCATGAAAGTGATTCTCGCCAGTCTCTGCTTAGGGCTACATCAACAGCAAACAAACCATACAGATAGAACTTGAAACTGCTTTATTGTGTCACGTTTCAAAAAGCTAGCACAAACCGTGTTTGATTTAGAGTTCCAAATACATGTATCCCTATAGGAGAAAACAGAGTGAAACCTCAAAATGAAACCGGTTACTGCCAACGAACGGTTTAAACTAGAAGAACAAAATTTGAAGAGCCAAGTGGGATTGGTGTACTGATCATTACCTGAAAGTTTCATCAAGATTGGGTGAAAAGTGTTTGCTGAGATTTCAGGCAACTCGTAGTTTTTTGGAAGCTTGGCAGGCCCTTTCCATGAAAGTGATTCTCGCCAGTCTCTGCTTAGGGCTACATCAACAGCAAACAAACCATAGAGATAGAACTTGAAACTGCTTTATTGTGTCAAGTTTCAAAGAGCTAGCACAAACCATGTTTGATTTAGAGTTCCAAATACATGTATCCCTATAGGAGAAAACAGAGTGAAACCTCAAAATGAAACCGGTTACTGCCAACGAAAGGTTTAACCTAGAAGAACGAAATTTGGCGAGCCAAGTGGGATTGGTGTCCTGATCATTACCTGAAAGTTTCATCAAGATTGGGTGAAAAAGTGTGTGCTCAGATTTAAGGCAACTCGTAGTATTTGGAAGCTTGGCAGGCCCTTTCCATAAAAGTGATTCTCGCCAGTCTCTGCTTAGGGCTACATCAACAGCAAAGAAAGCATAATGATAGAACTTGAAACTGCTATATTGTGTCAAGTTTCAAAGAGCTAGCACAAACCGTGTTTGATTTAGAGTTCCAAATACATGTATCCCTATAGGAGAAAACAGAGTGAAACCTCAAAATGAAACCGGTTACTGCCAACGAACGGTTTAACCTAGAAGAACGAAATTTGGCGAGCCAAGTGGGATTGGTGTACTGATCATTACCTGAAAGTATCTTCAAGATTGTGTGAAAAAGTGTGTGCTGACATTTCAGGCAACTCGTAGTTTTTTGGAAGCTTGGCAGGCCCTTTCCATGAAAGTGATTCTCGCCAGTCTCTGCTTAGGGCTACATCAACAGCAAACAAACCATAGAGATAGAACTTGAAACTGCTTTATTGTGTCAAGTTTCAAAGAGCTAGCAAAAACCGTGTTTGATTTAGAGTTCCAAATACATGTATCCCTATGAGAGAAAACAGAGTGAAACCTCAAAATGAAACCGGTTACTGCCAACGTAAGGTTTAACCTAGAAGAACGAAATTTGGCGAGCCAAGTGGGATTGGTGTCCTGATCATTACCTGAAAGTTTCATCAAGATTGGGTGAAAAAGTGTGTGCTCAGATTTAAGGCAACTCGTAGTATTTGGAAGCTTGGCAGGCCCTTTCCATAAAAGTGATTCTCGCCAGTCTCTGCTTAGGGCTACATCAACAGCAAAGAAAGCATAATGATAGAACTTGAAACTGCTATATTGTGTCAAGTTTCAAAGAGCTAGCACAAACCGTGTTTGATTTAGAGTTCCAAATACATGTATCCCTATAGGAGAAAACAGAGTGAAACCTCAAAATGAAACCGGTTACTGCCAACGAACGGTTTAACCTAGAAGAACGAAATTTGGCGAGCCAAGTGGGATTGGTGTACTGATCATTACCTGAAAGTATCTTCAAGATTGTGTGAAAAAGTGTGTGCTGACATTTCAGGCAACTCGTAGTTTTTTGGAAGCTTGGCAGGCCCTTTCCATGAAAGTGATTCTCGCCAGTCTCTGCTTAGGGCTACATCAACAGCAAACAAACCATAGAGATAGAACTTGAAACTGCTTTATTCTGTCAAGTTTCAAAAAGCTAGCACACACCGTGTTTGATTTAGAGTTCCAAATACATGTATCCCTATAGGAGAAAACAGAGTGAAACCTCAAAATGAAACCGGTTACTGCCAACGAACGGTTTAACCTAGAAGAACGAAATTTGGTGAGCCAAGTGGGATTGGTGTACTGATCATTACCTGAATGTTTCATCAAGATTGGGTGAAAAAGTGTGTGCTGAGATTTCAGGCAACTCGTAGTTTTTTGGAAGCTTGGCAAAACCTTTCCATGAAAGTGATTCTCGCCAGTCTCTGCTTAGGGCTACATCAACAGCAAACAAACCATAGAGATAGAACTTGAAACTGCTTTATTGTGTCAAGTTTCAAAGATCTAGCACAAACCGTGTTTGATTTAGAGTTCCAAATACATGTATCCTTATGGGAGAAAACAGAGTGAAACCTCAAAATGAAACCGGTTACTGCCAACGAACGGTTTAACCTAGAAGAACGAAATTTGGCGAGCCAAGTGGGATTGGTGTACTGATCATTACCTGAAAGTTTCATCAAGATTGGGTGAAAAAGTGTGTGCTGAGATTTCAGGCAACTCATAGTTTTTTGGAAGCTTGGCAGGCCCTTTCCATGAAAGTGATTCTCGCAAGTCTCTGCTTAGGGCTACATCAACAGCAAACAAACCAAAGAGATAGAACTTGAAACTGCTTTATTATGTCAAGTTTCAAAGAGCTAGCACAAACCGTGTTTGAATTAGAGTTCCAAATACATGTATCCCTATGGGAGAAAACAGAGTGAAACCTCAAAATGAAACCGGTTACTGCCAACGAACGGTTTAACCTAGAAGAACGAAATTTGGTGAGCCACGTGGGATTGGTGTACTGATCATTACCTGAAAGTTTCATCAAGATTGGGTGAAAAGTGTTTGCTGAGATTTCAGGCAACTCGTAGTTTTTTGGAAGCTTGGCAGACCCTTTCCATGAAAGTGATTCTCGCCAGTCTCTGCTTAGGGCTACATCAACAGCAAACAAACCATAGAGATAGAACTTGAAACTGCTTTATTGTGTCAAGTTTCAAAGAGCTAGCACAAACCGTGTTTGATTTAGAGTTCCAAATACATGTATCTCTATAGGAGAAAACAGAGTGAAACCTCAAAATGAAACCGATTACTGCCAACAAACGGTTTAACCTAGAAGAACGAAATTTGGCGAGCCAAGTGGGATTGTTGTACTGATCATTACCTGAAAGTTTCATCAAGATTGGGTGAAAAAGTGTTTGCTGAGATTTCAGGCAACTCGTAGTTTTTTGGAATCTTGGCAGGCCCTTTCCATGAAAGTGATTCTCGCCAGTCTCTGCTTAGGGCTACATCAACAGCAAACAAACCATAGAGATAGAACTTGAAACTGCTTTATTCTGTCAAGTTTCAAAGAGCTATCACAAACCGTGTTTGATTTAGAGTTCCAAATACATGTATCCCTATAGGAGAAAACAGAGTGAAACCTCAAAATGAAACCGGTTACTGCCAACGAACGGTATAATCTAGAAGAACGAAATTTGGCGAGCCAAGTGGGATTGGTGTACTGATTATTACCTGAAAGTATGATCAAGATTGGGTGAAAAAGTGTGTGCAGAGATTTCATGCAACTCGTAGTTTTTTGGAAGCTTGGCAGGCCCTTTCCATGAAAGTGATTCTCGCCAGTCTCTGCTTAGGGCTACATCAACACCAAACAAACCATAAAGATAGAACTTGAAACTGCTTTATTGTGTCAAGTTTCAAAGAGCTAGCACAAACCATGTTTGATTTAGAGTTCCAAATACATGTATCTCTATAGGAGAAAACAGAGTGAAACCTCAAAATGAAACCGGTTACTGCCAACAAACGGTTTAACCTAGCAGAACGAAATTTGGCGAGCCAAGTGGGATTGGTGTACTGATCATTACCTGAAAGTATCATCAAGATTGGTTGAAAAAGTGTTTGCTGAGATTTCAGGCAACTCGTAGTTTTTTTGAATCATGGCAGGCCCTTTTCATGAAACTGATTGTCGCCAGTCTCTGCTTAGGGCTACATCAACAGCAAACAAACCATAGAGAGAGAACATGAAACTGCTTTATTGTTTCACGTTTCAAAAAGCTACCACAAACCGTGTTTGATTTAGAGTTCCAAATACATGTATCCCTATGGGAGAAAAAAGAGTGAAACCTCAAAATGAAACCGGTTACTGCCAACGAACGGTTTAACCTAGAAGAACGAAATTTAGCGAGCCAAGTGGGATTGGTGTACTGATCATTACCTGAAAGTTTTATCAAGATTGGGTGAAAAAGTGTGTGCTGAGATTTCAGACAACTCGTAGTTTTTTGGAAGCTTTGCAGGCCCTTTCCATGAAAGTGATTCTCGCCAGTCTCTGCTTAGGGCTACATCAACAGCAAACAAACCATAGAGATAGAACTTGAAACTGCTTTATTGTGTCAAGTTTTAAAGAGCTAGCACAAACCGTGTTTGATTTAGAGTTCCAAATACATGTATCTCTATAGGAGAAAACAGTGAAACCTCAAAATTAAACCGGTTACTGCCAACAAACGGTTTAACCTAGAAGAACGAAATTTGGCGAGCCAAGTGGGATTGGTGTACTGATCATTACCTGAAAGTATCATCAAGATTGGGTTAAAAAGTGTGTGCTGAGATTTCAGGCAACTCGTAGTTTTTTGGAAGCTTGGCAGGCCCTTTCCATGAAAGTGATTCTCACCAGTCACTGTTTAGGGCTACATCAAGAGCAAACAAACCATAGAGATAGAACTTGAAACTGATTTATTGTGTCAAGTTTCAAAAAGGTAACACAAACCGTGTTTGATTTAGAGTTCCAAATACATGTATCCGTATAGGAGAAAACAGAGTGAAACCTCAAAATGAAACCGGTTACTGCCAACGAACGGTTTAAACTAGAAGAACGAAATTTGGCGAGCCAAGTGGGATTGGTGTACTGATCATTACCTGAAAGTTTCATCAAGATTGGGTGAAAAGTGTTTGCTGAGATTTCAGGCAACTCGTAGTTTTTTGGAAGCTTGGCAGGCCCTTTCCATGAAAGTGATTCTCGCCAGTCTCTGCTTAGGGCTACATCAACAGCAAACAAACCATAGAGACAGAACTTGAAACTGCTTTATTGTGTCAAGTTTCAAAGAGCTAGCTCAAACCGTGTTTGATTTAGAGTTCCAAATACATGTATCCCTATGGGAGAAAACAGAGTGAAACCTCAAAATGAAACCGGTTACTGCCAACGAACGGTTTAACCTAGAAGAACGAAATTTGGCGAGCCAAGTGGGATTATTGTCCTGATCATTACATGAAAGTTTCATCAAGATTTGGTGAAAAAGTGTGTGCTGAGGTTTCAGGCAACTCGTAGTTTTTTGGAAGCTTGGCAGGCCCTTTCCATGAAAGCGATTCTCGCCAGTCTCTGCTTAGGGCTACATCAACAGCAAACAAACCATAGAGATAGAACTTGAAACTGCTTTATTGTGTCAAGTTTGAAAGAGCTAGCACAAACCGTGTTTGATTTAGAGTTCCAAATACATGTATCCCTATAGGAAAAAAAGAGTGAAACCTCAAAATGAAACCGGTTACTGCCAAGGAACGGCTTAACCTAGAAGAACAAAATTTGGCGAGCCAAGTGGGATTGGTGTCCTGATCATTACCTGAAAGTTTCATCAAGATTGGGTGAAAAAGTGTGTGCTCAGATTTAAGGCAACTCGTAGTATTTGGAAGCTTGGCAGGCCCTTTCCATAAAAGTGATTCTCGCCAGTCTCTGCTTAGGGCTACATCAACAGCAAACAAAGCATAATGATAGAACTTGAAACTGCTATATTGTGTCAAGTTTCAAAGAGCTAGCACAAACCGTGTTTGATTTAGAGTTCCAAATACATGTATCCCTATAGGAGAAAACAGAGTGAAACCTCAAAATGAAACCGGTTACTGCCAACGAAAGGTTTAACCTAGAAGAACGAAATTTGGCGAGCCAAGTGGGATTGGTGTACTGATCATTACCTGAAAGTATCATCAAGATTGGGTGAAAAAGTGTGTGCTGAGATTTCAGGCAACTCGTAGTTTTTTGGAAGCTTGGCAGGCCCTTTCCATGAAAGTGATTCTCGCCAGTCTCTGCTTAGGGCTACATCAACAGCAAACAAACCATAGAGATAGAACTTGAAACTGCTTTATTCTGTCAAGTTTCAAAAAGCTAGCACACACCGTGTTTGATTTAGAGTTCCAAATACATGTATCCCTATAGGAGAAAACAGAGTGAAACCTCAAAATCAAACCGGTTACTGCCAACGAACGGTTTAACCTAGAAGAACGAAATTTGGTGAGCCAAGTGGGATTGGTGTACTGAGCATTACCTGAAAGTTTCATCAAGATTGGGTGAAAAAGTGTGTGATGAGATTTCAGGGAACTCGTAGTTTTTTGGAAGCTTGGCAGGACCTTTCCATGAAAGTGATTCTCGCCAGTCTCTGCTTAGGGCTACATCAACAGAAAACAAACCATAGAGATAGAACTTCAAACTGCTTTATTGTGTCAAGTTTCAAAGAGCTAGCACAAACCTTGTTTGATTTAGAGTTCCAAATACATGTATCCTTATGGGAGAAAACAGAGTGAAACCTCAAAATGAAACCGGTTACTGCCAACGAACGGTTTAACCTAGAAGAACGAAATTTGGCGAGCCAAGTGGGATTGGTGTAGTGATCATTACCTGAAAGATTCATCAAGATTGGGTGAAAAAGTGTGTGCTGAGATTTCAGGCAACTCGTAGTTTTTTGGAAGCTTGGCAGGCCCTTTCCATGAAAGTGATTCTCGCCAGTCTCTGCTTAGGGCTACATCAACACCAAACAAACCATAGAGATAGAACTTAAAACTGCTTTTTTGTGTCAAGTTTCAAAGAGCTAGCACAAACCCTGTTTGATTTAGAGTTCCAAATACATGTATCTCTATAGGAGAAAACAGAGTGAAACCTCAAAATGAAACCGGTTACTGCCAACAAACGGTTTAACCTAGCAGAACGAAATTTGGCAAGCCAAGTGGGATTGGTGTACTGATCATTACCTGAAAGTATCATCAAGATTGGTTGAAAAAGTGTTTGCTGAGATTTCAGGCAACTCGTAGTTTTTTTGAATCATGGCAGGCCCTTTTCATGAAACTGATTCTCGCCAGTCTCTGCTTAGGGCTACATCAACAGCAAACAAACCATAGAGATAGAACATGAAACTGCTTTATTGTTTCAGGTTTCAAAAAGCTAGCACAAACCGTGTTTGATTTAGAGTTCCAAATACATGTATCCCTATGGGAGAAAACAGAGTGAAACCTCAAAATGAAACCGGTTACTGCCAACGAACGGTTTAACCTAGAAGAACGAAATTTAGCGAGCCAAGTGGGATTGGTGTACTGATCATTACCTGAAAGTTTTATCAAAATTGGGTGAAAAAGTGTGTGCTGAGATTTCAGACAACTCGGAGTTTTTTGGAAGCTTTGCAGGCCCTTTCCATGAAAGTGATTCTCGCCAGTCTCTGCTTAGGGCTATATCAACAGCAAACAAACCATAGAGATAGAACTTGAAACTGCTTTATTGTGTCAAGTTTCAAAGAGCTAGCACAAACCGTGTTTGATTTAGAGTTCCAAATACATGTATCTCTATAGGAGAAAACAGTGAAACCTCAAAATGAAACCGGTTACTGCCAACAAACGGTTTAACCTAGAAGAACGAAATTTGGCGAGCCAAGTGGGATTGGTGTATTGATCATTACCTGAAAGTATCATCCAGATTGGGTGAAAAAGTGTGTGCTGAGATTTCAGGAAACTCGTAGTTTTTTGGAATCTTGGCAGGCCCTTTCCATGAAAGTGATTCTCGCCAGTCTCTGCTTAGGGCTACATCAACAGCAAACAAACCATAGAGATAGAACTTGAAACTGCTTTATTGTGTCAAGTTTCAAAGAGCTAGCACAAACCGTGTTTGATTTAGAGTTCCAAATACATGTATCCCTATAGGAGAAAACAGAGTGAAACCTCAAAATGAAACCGGTTACTGCCAACGAACGGTTTAACCTAGAAGAACGAAATTTGGCGAGCCAAGTGGGATTGGTGTACTGATCATTACCTGAAAGTATCATCAAGATTGGGTGAAAAAGTGTGTGCAGATATTTCAGGCAACTCGTAGTTTTTTGGAAGCTTGGCAGGCCCTTTCCATGAAAGTGATTCTCACCAGTCTCTGTTTAGGGCTACATGAACACCAAACAAACCATAGAGATAGAACTTGAAACTGCTTTATTGTGTCAAGTTTCAAAGAGCTAGCACAAACCGTGTTTGATTTAGAGTTCCAAATACATGTATCTCTATAGGAGAAAACAGAGTGAAACCTCAAAATGAAACCGGTTACTGCCAACAAACTGTTGAACCTAGAAGAACGAAATTTGGCGAGCCAAGTGGGATTGGTGTACTGATCATTACCTGAAAGTATCATCAAGATTGGGTGAAAAAGTGTTTGCTGAGATTTCAGGCAACTCGTAGTTTTTTGAATCATGGCAGGCCCTTTCCATGAAACTGATTTTCGCCAGTCTCTGCTTAGGGCTACATCAACAGCAAACAAACCATAGAGATAGAACTTGAAACTGCTTTATTGTGTCTAGTTTCAAAGAGCTACCTCAAACCGTGTTTGATTTAGAGTTCCAAATACATGTATCCCTATGGGAGAAAACAGAGTGAAACCTCAAAATGAAACCGGTTACTGCCAACGAACGGTTAAACCTAGAAGAACGAAATTTGGCGAGCCAAGTGGGATTGGTGTACTGATCATTACCTGAAAGTTTCATCAAGATTGGGTGAAAAAGTGTGTGCTGAGATTTCAGGCAACTCGTAGTTTTTTGGAAGCTTGGCAGGCCCTTTCCATGAAAGTGATTCTCGCCAGTCTCTGCTTAGGGCTACATCAACAGCAAATAAACCATAGAGATAGAACTTGAAACTGCTTTATTGTGTCAAGTTTCAAAGTGCTAGCACAAACCGTGTTTGATTTAGATTTCCAGATACATGTATCCCTATGGGAGAAAACAGAGTGAAACCTCAAAATAAAACCGGTTACTGCCAACGAACGGTTTAACCTAGAAGAACGAAATTTGGCGAGCCAAGTGGGATTGCTGTACTGATCATTACCTGAAAGTTTCATCAAGATTGGGTGAAAAAGTGTGTGCTGATTTTTCAGGCAACTCGTAATTTTTTGGAAGCTTGGCAGGCCCTTTCCATGAAAGTGATTCTCGCCAGTCTCTGCTTAGGGCTACATCAACAGCAAACAAACCATAGAGATAGAACTTGAAACTGCTTTATTGGGTCAAGTTTCAAAGAGCTAGCACAAACCGTGTTTGATTTAGAGTTCCAAATACATGTATCTCTATAGGAGAAAACAGTGAAACCTCAAAATGAAACCGGTTACTGCCAAAAAACGGTTTAACCTAGAAGAACGAAATTTGGCGAGCCAAGTGGGATTGGTGTACTGATCATTACCTGAAAGTATCATCAAGATTGGGTAAAAAAGAGTTTGCTGAGATTTCAGGAAACTCGTAGTTTTTGGAAGCTTGCCAGGAACTTTCCATGAAAGTGATTCTCGCCAGTCTTTGCTTAGTGCTACATCAACAGCAAACAAACCATAGAGATAGAATTTGAAACTGCTTTATTGTGTCAAGTTTCAAAGAGCTAGCACAAACCGTGTTTTGATTTAGAGTTCCAAATACATGTATCTCTATGGGAGAAAACAGAGTGAAACCTCAAAATGAAACCGGTTACTGCCAACGAACGGTTTAACCTAGAAGAACGAAATTTGGCGAGCCAAGTGGGATTGGTGTACTGATCATTACCTGAAAGTTTCATCAAGATTGGGTGAAAAAGTGTGTGCTGAAATTTCAGGAAACTCGTAGTTTTTTGGAAGCTTGGCAGGCCCTTTCCATGAAAGTGATTCTCGCCAGTCTCTGCTTAGGGCTACATCAACAGCAAACAAACCATAGAGATAGAACTTGAAACTGCTTTACTGTGTCAAGTTTCAAAGAGCTAGCAAAAACCGTGTTTGATTTAGAGTTCCAAATACATGTATCCCTATGGGAGAAAACAGAGTGAAACCTCAAAATGAAACCGGTTACTGCCAACAAACGGTTTAACCGAGAAGAACGAAATTTGGCGAGCCAAGTGAGATTGGTGTAGTGATCATTACATGAAAGTTTCATCAAGATTGGGTGAAAAAGTGTGTGCTGAGATTTAAGGCAATTCGTAGTTTTTTGGAAGCTTGGCAGGCCCTTTCCATGAAAGTGATTCTCGCCAGTCTCTGCTTAGGGCTACATCAACAGCAAACAAACCATAGAGATAGAACTTGAAACTGCTTTACTGTGTCAAGTTTCAAAAAGCTAGCACAAACCGTGTTTGATTTAGAGTTCCAAATACATGTATCCCTATAGGAGAAAACACAGTGAAACCTCAAAATGAAACCGGTTATTTCCAACGAACGGTTTAACCTAGAAGAACGAAATTCGGTGAGCCAAGTGGGATTGGTGTACTGATCATAACCTGAAAGTTTCATCAAGATTGGGTGAAAAAGTGTGTGCTGAGATTTCAGGCAACTCGTAGTTTTTTGGAAGCTTGGCAGGCCCTTTCCATGAAAGTGATTCTCG
Source organism: Ictidomys tridecemlineatus (assembly GCF_052094955.1). Lineage (NCBI taxonomy): Eukaryota > Metazoa > Chordata > Mammalia > Rodentia > Sciuridae > Ictidomys > Ictidomys tridecemlineatus. Next base: position 6,729 of record NW_027521922.1, on the reverse strand, counting down.
CCAGTCTCTGCTTAGGGATACATCAACAGCAATCAAACCATAAAGATAGAACTTGAAACTGCTTTATTGTGTCAAGTTTCAAAGAGCTAGCACAAACCGTGTTTGATTTAGAGTTCCAAATACATGTATCCCTATAGAAGAAAACAGAGTGAAACCTCAAAATGAAACCGGTTACTGCCAACGAACGGTTTAACCTAGAAGAACGAAATTTGGCGAGCCAAGTGGGATTTGTGTACTGATCATTACCTGAAAGTTTCATCAAGATTGGGTGAAAAAGTGTGTGCTGAGATTTCAGGCAACTCGTAGTTTTTTGGAAGCTTGGCAGGCCCTTTCCATGAAAGTGATTCTCGCCAGTCTCTGCTTAGGGCTACATCAACACCAAACAAACAATAGAGATAGAACTTGAAACTGCTTTATTGTGTCAAGTTTCAAAGAGTTAGCACAAACCGTGTTTGATTTAGAGTTCCAAATACATGTATCTCTATAGGAGAAAACAGAGTGAAACCTCAAAATGAAACTGGTTACTGCCAACAAACGGTTTAACCTAGAAGAACGAAATTTGGCGAGCCAAGTGGGATTGGTGTACTGATCATTACCTGAAAGTTTCATGAAGATTGGATGAAAAATTGTGTGCTGAGATTTCAGGCAACTCGTAGTTTTTTGGAAGCTTGGCAGGCCCTTTCCATGAAAGTGATTCTCGCCAGTCTCTGCTTAGGGCTACATCAACAGCAAACAAACCATAGAGATAGAACTTAAAACTGCTTTATTGTGTCAAGGTTCAAAGAGCTAGTACAAACCGTATTTGATTTAGAGTTCCAAATACATGTATTCTTATAGGAGAAAAAGAGAAAACCTCAAAATGAAACCGGTTACTGCCAACGAACGGTTTAACCTAGAAGAACGAAATTTGGCGAGCCAAGTGGGATTTGTGTACTGATCATTACCTGAAAGTTTCACCAAGATTGGGTGAAAAAGTGTGTGCTGAGATTTCAGGCAACTCGTAGTTTTTTGGAAGCTTGGCAGGCCCTTTCCATGAAAGTGATTCTCGCCAGTCTCTGCTTAGGGCTACATCAACAGCAAACAAACCATAGAGAAAGACCTTGAAACTGCTTTATTGTGTCAAGTTTCAAAGAGCTAGCACAAACCGTGTTTGATTTAGAGTTCCAAATACATGTATCCCTATAGGAGAAAACAGAGTGAAACCTCAAAATGAAACCGGTTACTGCCAACGAACGGTTTAACCTAGAAGAACGAAATTTGGCGAGCCAGGTGGGATTGGTGTACTGATCATTACCTGAAAGTTTCATCAAGATTTGGTGAAAAAGTGTGTGCTGAGATTTCAGGCAACTCGTAGTTTTTTGGAAGCTTGGCATGCCCTTTCCATGAAAGTGATTCTCGACAGTATCTGCTTAGGGCTACATCAACAGCAAACAAACCATAGAGATAGAACTTGAAACTGCTTTATTGGGTCAAGTTTCAAAGAGCTAGCACAAACCGTGTTTGATTTAGAGTTCCAAATACATGTATCTCTATAGGAGAAAACAGTGAAACCTCAAAATGAAACCGGTTACTGCCAAAAAACGGTTTAACCTAGAAGAACGAAATTTGGCGAGCCAAGTGGGATTGGTGTACTGATCATTACCTGAAAGTATCATCAAGATTGGGTAAAAAAGAGTTTGCTGAGATTTCAGGAAACTCGTAGTTTTTGGAAGCTTGCCAGGAACTTTCCATGAAAGTGATTCTCGCCAGTCTTTGCTTAGGGCTACATCAACAGCAAACAAACCATAGAGATAGAATTTGAAACTGCTTTATTGTGTCAAGTTTCAAAGAGCTAACACAAACCGTGTTTTGATTTAGAGTTCCAAATACATGTATCTCTATGGGAGAAAACAGAGTGAAACCTCAAAATGAAACCGGTTACTGCCAACGAACGGTTTAACCTAGAAGAACGAAATTTGGCGAGCCAAGTGGGATTGGTGTACTGATCATTACCTGAAAGTTTCATCAAGATTGGGTGAAAAAGTGTGTGCTGAAATTTCAGGAAACTCGTAGTTTTTTGGAAGCTTGGCAGGCCCTTTCCATGAAAGTGATTCTCGCCAGTCTGTGCTTAGGGCTACATCAACAGCAAACAAACCATAGAGATAGAACTTGAAACTGCTTTACTGTGTCAAGTTTCAAAGAGCTAGCAAAAACCGTGTTTGATTTAGAGTTCCAAATACATGTATCCCTATGGGAGAAAACAGAGTGAAACCTCAAAATGAAACCGGTTACTGCCAACAAACGGTTTAACCGAGAAGAACGAAATTTGGCGAGCCAAGTGAGATTGGTGTAGTGATCATTACATGAAAGTTTCATCAAGATTGGGTGAAAAAGTGTGTGCTGAGATTTAAGGCAATTCGTAGTTTTTTGGAAGCTTGGCAGGCCCTTTCCATGAAAGTGATTCTCGCCAGTCTCTGCTTAGGGCTACATCAACAGCAAACAAACCATAGAGATAGAACTTGAAACTGCTTTACTGTGTCAAGTTTCAAAAAGCTAGCACAAACCGTGTTTGATTTAGAGTTCCAAATACATGTATCCCTATAGGAGAAAACACAGTGAAACCTCAAAATGAAACCGGTTATTTCCAACGAACGGTTTAACCTAGAAGAACGAAATTCGGTGAGCCAAGTGGGATTGGTGTACTGATCATTACCTGAAAGTTTCATCAAGATTGGGTGAAAAAGTGTGTGCTGAGATTTCAGGCAACTCGTAGTTTTTTGGAAGCTTGGCAGGCCCTTTCCATGAAAGTGATTCTCGCCAGTCTCTGCTTAGGGATACATCAACAGCAATCAAACCATAAAGATAGAACTTGAAACTGCTTTATTGTGTCAAGTTTCAAAGAGCTAGCACAAACCGTGTTTGATTTAGAGTTCCAAATACATGTATCCCTATAGAAGAAAACAGAGTGAAACCTCAAAATGAAACCGGTTACTGCCAACGAACGGTTTAACCTAGAAGAACGAAATTTGGCGAGCCAAGTGGGATTTGTGTACTGATCATTACCTGAAAGTTTCATCAAGATTGGGTGAAAAAGTGTGTGCTGAGATTTCAGGCAACTCGTAGTTTTTTGGAAGCTTGGCAGGCCCTTTCCATGAAAGTGATTCTCGCCAGTCTCTGCTTAGGGCTACATCAACACCAAACAAACAATAGAGATAGAACTTGAAACTGCTTTATTGTGTCAAGTTTCAAAGAGTTAGCACAAACCGTGTTTGATTTAGAGTTCCAAATACATGTATCTCTATAGGAGAAAACAGAGTGAAACCTCAAAATGAAACTGGTTACTGCCAACAAACGGTTTAACCTAGAAGAACGAAATTTGGCGAGCCAAGTGGGATTGGTGTACTGATCATTACCTGAAAGTTTCATGAAGATTGGATGAAAAATTGTGTGCTGAGATTTCAGGCAACTCGTAGTTTTTTGGAAGCTTGGCAGGCCCTTTCCATGAAAGTGATTCTCGCCAGTCTCTGCTTAGGGCTACATCAACAGCAAACAAACCATAGAGATAGAACTTAAAACTGCTTTATTGTGTCAAGGTTCAAAGAGCTAGTACAAACCGTATTTGATTTAGAGTTCCAAATACATGTATTCTTATAGGAGAAAAAGAGAAAACCTCAAAATGAAACCGGTTACTGCCAACGAACGGTTTAACCTAGAAGAACGAAATTTGGCGAGCCAAGTGGGATTTGTGTACTGATCATTACCTGAAAGTTTCACCAAGATTGGGTGAAAAAGTGTGTGCTGAGATTTCAGGCAACTCGTAGTTTTTTGGAAGCTTGGCAGGCCCTTTCCATGAAAGTGATTCTCGCCAGTCTCTGCTTAGGGCTACATCAACAGCAAACAAACCATAGAGAAAGACCTTGAAACTGCTTTATTGTGTCAAGTTTCAAAGAGCTAGCACAAACCGTGTTTGATTTAGAGTTCCAAATACATGTATCCCTATAGGAGAAAACAGAGTGAAACCTCAAAATGAAACCGGTTACTGCCAACGAACGGTTTAACCTAGAAGAACGAAATTTGGCGAGCCAGGTGGGATTGGTGTACTGATCATTACCTGAAAGTTTCATCAAGATTTGGTGAAAAAGTGTGTGCTGAGATTTCAGGCAACTCGTAGTTTTTTGGAAGCTTGGCATGCCCTTTCCATGAAAGTGATTCTCGACAGTATCTGCTTAGGGCTACATCAACAGCAAACAAACCATAGAGATAGAACTTGAAACTGCTTTATTGTGTCTAGTTTCAAAGAGCTACCACAAACCGTGTTTGATTTAGAGTTCCAAATACATGTATCCCTATGGGAGAAAACAGAGTGAAACCTCAAAATGAAACCGGTTACTGCCAACGAACGGTTTAACCTAGAAGAACGAAATTTGGCGAGCCAAGTGGGATTGGTGTACTGATCATTACCTGAAAGTTTCATCAAGATTGGGTGAAAAAGTGTGTGCTGATTTTTCAGGCAACTCGTAATTTTTTGGAAGCTTGGCAGGCCCTTTCCATGAAAGTGATTCTCGCCAGTCTCTGCTTAGGGCTACATCAACAGCAAACAAACCATAGAGATAGAACTTGAAACTGCTTTATTGGGTCAAGTTTCAAAGAGCTAGCACAAACCGTGTTTGATTTAGAGTTCCAAATACATGTATCTCTATAGGAGAAAACAGTGAAACCTCAAAATGAAACCGGTTACTGCCAAAAAACGGTTTAACCTAGAAGAACGAAATTTGGCGAGCCAAGTGGGATTGGTGTACTGATCATTACCTGAAAGTTTCATCAAGATTGGGTAAAAAAGAGTTTGCTGAGATTTCAGGAAACTCGTAGTTTTTGGAAGCTTGCCAGGAACTTTCCATGAAAGTGATTCTCGCCAGTCTTTGCTTAGGGCTACATCAACAGCAAACAAACCATAGAGATAGAATTTGAAACTGCTTTATTGTGTCAAGTTTCAAAGAGCTAACACAAACCGTGTTTTGATTTAGAGTTCCAAATACATGTATCTCTATGGGAGAAAACAGAGTGAAACCTCAAAATGAAACCGGTTACTGCCAACGAACGGTTTAACCTAGAAGAACGAAATTTGGCGAGCCAAGTGGGATTGGTGTACTGATCATTACCTGAAAGTTTCATCAAGATTGGGTGAAAAAGTGTGTGCTGAAATTTCAGGAAACTCGCAGTTTTTTGGAAGCTTGGCAGGCCCTTTCCATGAAAGTGATTCTCGCCAGTCTCTGCTTAGGGCTACATCAACAGCAAACAAACCATAGAGATAGAACTTGAAACTGCTTTACTGTGTCAAGTTTCAAAGAGCTAGCAAAAACCGTGTTTGATTTAGAGTTCCAAATACATGTATCCCTATGGGAGAAAACAGAGTGAAACCTCAAAATGAAACCGGTTACTGCCAACAAACGGTTTAACCTAGAAGAATGAAATTTGGCGAGCCAAGTGAGATTGGTGTAGTGATCATTACATGAAAGTTTCATCAAGATTGGGTGAAAAAGTGTGTGCTGAGATTTAAGGCAATTCGTAGTTTTTTGGAAGCTTGGCAGGCCCTTTCCATGAAAGTGATTCTCGCCAGTCTCTGTTTAGGGCTACATCAACAGCAAACAAACCATAGAGATAGAACTTGAACCTGCTTTATTGTGTCAAGTTTCAAAGAGCTAGCACAAACCGTGTTTGATTTAGAGTTCCAAATACATGTATCCCTATAGGAGAAAACAGAGTGAAACCTCAAAATGAAACCGGTTACTGCCAACGAACGGTTTAACCTAGAAGAACGAAATTTGGCGAGCCGAGTGGGATTGGTGTACTAATCATTACCCGAAAGTTTCATCAAGATTGGGTGAAAAAGTGTGTGCTGAGATTTCAGGCAACTCGTAGTTTTTTGGAAGCTTGGCAGGCCCTTTCCATGAAAGTGATTCTCGCCAGTCTCTGCTTAGGGCTACATCAACAGCAAACAAACCATAGAGATAGAACTTGAAACTGCTTTATTCTGTCAAGTTTCAAAGAGCTATCACAAACCTTGTTTGATTTAGAGTTCCAAATACATGTATCCCTATAGGAGAAAACAGAGTGAAACCTCAAAATGAAACCGGTTACTGCCAACGAACGGTATAATCTAGAAGAACAAAATTTGGCGAGCCAAGTGGGATTGGTGTACTGATTATTACCTGAAAGTATCATCAAGATTGGGTGAAAAAGTGTGTGCAGAGATTTCATGCAACTCGTAGTTTTTTGGAAGCTTGGCAGGCCCTTTCCATGAAAGTGATTCTCGCCAGTCTCTGCTTAGGGCTACATCAACCCCAAACGAACCATAAAGATAGAACATGAAACTGCTTTATTGTGTCAAGTTTCAAAGAGCTAGCACAAACCATGTTTGATTTAGAGTTCCAAATACATGTATCTCTATAGGAGAAAACAGAGTGAAACCTCAAAATGAAACCGGTTACTGCCAACAAACGGTTTAACCTAGCAGAACGAAATTTGGCGAGCCAAGTGGGATTGGTGTACTGATCATTACCTGAAAGTATCATCAAGATTGGTTGAAAAAGTGTTTGCTGAGATTTCAGGCAACTCGTAGTTTTTTTGAATCATGGCAGGCCCTTTTCATGAAACTGATTCTCGCCAGTCTCTGCTTAGGGCTACATCAACAGCAAACAAACCATAGAGATAGAACATGAAACTGCTTTATTGTTTCTCGTTTCAAAAAGC
>NW_027521921.1:0-43637 GCF_052094955.1 Ictidomys tridecemlineatus | reverse complement strand
CAACCCCCGCAGTTGATAGTTGGGATCCTGAGACAGGATCTCAAGTATGCCCTGTATTTGAGGTAGGAGGGCAGCGAACTTACCAGGGTTTAAATTTCAAATCAGTGAAGGAGCTAAAAGAGGCTGTAGCAACCTATGGTCCTCAAGCACCCTTCACTGTAAGCTTGGTCGAATCCATTACCAACTTAAGCATGACGCCAGCAGATTGGGCTAGTTTGTGTAAAGCTGTGCTAAATGGAGGACAATACCTGTTATGGAAGGTTGCAATGAGGAATTTTGCAAAGAGACGGCTAGTCGAAATGCAGCAGCTGGTTATCCTCAGAGAAATCTAGATATGTTGTTAGGAAAGGGACCTTATGAGGATCGGCAGCAACAACTTGCATATGATCCTGGTGTATATTTACAAATTGCTGTAGATGCAGTTAGGGCATGGAAGACTTTACAAGAACATGGAGGTTTACAAGGTCAATTATCTAAGATAATACAAGGAGCTAATGAACCTTACGCTGAATTTGTAGATAGGCTTATTCAAACAGCTACCAGAGTTTTTGGGAATACAGAACAAGCAATGCCATTTATAAAACAACTGGCTTATGACCAAGCGAATCGTTGGTGTAGAGATATCATTAGACCATGGAAACAGGAAGATTTAAACACATATATTAAATTATGTAGAGACATTAATGAACAAGGGCAAATTGTGGCAGCTGCAGTAAAACAAGCTTTAGATGCCAGAGACATTAATGAACAAGGGCAAATTGTGGCAGCTGCAGTAAAACAGGCTTTAGATGCCAGAGACATTAATGAACAAGGGCAAATTGTGGCAGCTGCAGTAAAACAGGTTTTAGATGCCAGAGACATTAATGAACAAGGGCAAATTGTGGCAGCTGCAGTAAAACAGGCTTTAGATGCCAGGCCAAGAACATGCTACAATTGTCAACAAACAGGACATTTTAAAGGAATTGCCCCATAGGAGGAGGGTTTAACAAAACTAGGTATCAAACAAGTAGAATACCGGGTATTTGCCCACGATGCCGTAGAGGGAGACATTGGGCTAATGAATGCCGTTCTCAAACCACCATAGAGGGTACTCCATTATCAAAAAACGAACAAGGACAGGGTGTTTATCCACAATATCGTGGACAAAGGCATCGGGCTCCGTTGCCAAAAAATGGACAGGGGGCCCCAATGCTCCGGGGCCCCAAACCACAAATATACGGAGCACTGGAGGAACCCAGCAACCCCATCAAGGTAGTGCCCAGCACATCAGATCCCTCATCAGACAAACCAGAGGGAGCGCAGGGTTGGACATCTGCGCCTCCACCAAATCAGTACTAACTCCAGAGATGGGAGTTCAAATCATTCCCACAGGGGTAAAAGGACCTCTTCCCAAAGGAACAGTAGGCTTATTATTGGGATGCAGCTCTTCTACTCTAAAAGGACTTTTGATAAGTCCTGGGGTAATTGATTCCAATTATGAAGGTGAAATAAAAATTATAGCCAGTTCTCCAAAGGGTATATCAGTAATTTCACCAGGAGATAGAATAGCACATTAATAATACCAAGCCTACATGATAAATTTTCCAGTCATGTTGTAGAAAGAGGTTCCAAGGGATTAGGCTCCACAGGTGTAGATTGGGCTATGCTTTCTTTAAATTTAGATTCTCGCCCCATGCTAAAACTAAATATTCAAGGACATGAATTTAATGGGCTACTGGATACAGGTGCAGACCTTAGCATCATCTCTCGTCAAGAATGGCCAAAACATTGGCCACTACATCAAGCCACTCAATCGCTTCGAGGCCTAGGAGTGGCGACTAATCCCGATAGAAGTGCAATGCTATTAGATTGGAAGGATCCTGAAGGATGTGAAGGAACTATACAGCCATATGTATTGAATCATCTTCCCGTAAATTTATGGGGACGAGATGTCTTAGATCAATTAGGTTTGACATTAACAAATAATATCAATCAAAATGCACCCACTATTATGGCTAGACAAGGTTTTAGGAAAGGAAAAAGATTAGAAAGACAAGAACAATGTATAGCAGCACCAATACAAATAGATCAAGGAACAGACAGACATGGGTTGGATTTTCACAAAGGGCCACTGAGACAATAAAAATTACATGGAAATCAGAAAGACCAGTATGGGTTCCTCAGTGGCCCTTGACTAAAGAAAAGACACAAGTAGCCCATGATCTGGTCAAACAACAATTAGCGGAAGGACATATACAACCTTCTGTATCTCCCCATAATACTCCCATTTTTGTCATCAAAAAGAAATCTGGTAAATGGAGATTACTGCAAGATTTAAGAGCCATTAACAATGAAATGGTCATTATGGGACCTGCTCAATCGGGGATTCCTCAATTGTCTGCTTTGCCAAAAACCTGGTATGTTTTAGTTATAGATATTAAAGATTGTTTTTTTTCAATTCCAATTCATCCTGAGGATAGTCCACGTTTTGCATTTACTATCCCTGCACTAAATCATGAAGGTCCTGATCAGAGATATGAATGGAAAGTACTCCCTCAAGGGATGGCTAACAGCCCAACTATGTGTCAAATTTATGTTAACAAAGTAATCCAGCCACTTAGAAATCAAAATCCTGAACTACAAATATTTCATTATATGGATGATGTATTATTAGCACACAAAGCTAAAAACACATTGCTAGAATGTTATGCCACACTTACAAACTTATTAAAAAATTATAATCTAGAGATAGCAATAGATAAAGTACAATTAAATTTTCCAATTAATTATTTAGGAGTTCTATTATCCTCAACCATGGTCCTTCCACCAAAAATTCAAATACGAGTAGATCAACTCAAATCACTTAATGACTTTCAAAAGTTATTAGGAGACATAAATTGGATAAGGCCTTATCTAGGTATTCCAACAGGAGAATTGGGACCTTTATTTGATATCTAAAAGGTCCATCAGATCCAAATTCACCCCGAATGTTAACGCCTGAAGCAAGAAAGGCATTAAAAATCATTGAAACATATATGGAAAATATGCATTTGGATAGAATTGATATAAGTTTGCCTTTATTATTTATTGTACTACCAACAAAAAATATTCCTACAGCAGTATTTTGGCAAGAAGGTCCATTATTATGGATACATTTATCTTATTCTCCTAACACTATTCTTACTAGGTATCCTGAGGCTGTAGGACAATTAATACTCAAAGGAATAAAAACAGCAAAGGCAGTGTTTGGAATTTCTCCCCATAAAATTATTACTCCATATACTATGAATCAAATTGATGAATTAGCTAATGAGTTAAATACTTGGGCAATAATAATGTGCAAATCTAATGTTTCATTTGATAACCACTTACCATCTAATCCTTTATTGTCTTTTTGGTCATTGCATCCTGTAATTTTCCCTAAATGACAAGAAAAACACCTATCATGAATGCTCCAAATATATTCACTGATGGGTCAAATAATGGTACAGCAGCAATAGTTACACCTGATCAAACTTTTACATTTTTATTACCAAACAATCAGCTCAAAAGGTAGAGCTTAATGCAGTGATGTTTAAAGATTCTGTATTTAATTTATTTTCTGATAGCCAGTATATAGTTAATGCTATAGTATCCCTTGAAGATGCTGGTAGAATTTCCCTTCTTCTACTGTTTTCTCTTTGTTTTCCACTATACAAGGTTTAATCTGGAACAGAAAAGATCCATTCTTTATAGGACATATCAGGGCACATACAGGATTGCCTGGAGCCCTAGTTTAGGCAATGATTTAGCAGATAAAACTACACGTGACATACATATTTTCTCTGTACTAGAAGAAGCTATAAATTTTCATGAAAGATTCCATGTCAATGCTAATACTTTACAAAAGCGTTTTAAAATAACTAAGGAACAAGCTAGACAAATAATAAAACAATGTCAAAATTGTGTGACCTTTTTACCACAAGTTAATCTTGGAGTCAATCCTAGAGGATTGATGCCTAACCATATTTGGCAGATGGACGTCACACACTTGCCAGAATTTGGAAAATTAAAATATTTGCATGTTACAGTTGATACTTCTTCTGGATTTTTGATGGGCTCCCTTCATGCCGGCGAAAAAACTAAAGATGTTATAGCTCATTGCTTACAAAATTTTGCCACTGTGGGCATTCCAAAACAGTTAAAAACAGATAATGCCCCTGGTTATACGTCTACTTCTTTTAAACAATTTTGCTCATCATTTGGCATTACTCATATAACAGGAATCCCATACAATCCACAGGGACAAGGCATAGTTGAAAGAGCTCATCAAACTATTAAAATGTATTTATTAAAGCAAAAAGATGGAATTGGGAAGGGGTATATATTCCCCAAAGATAAACTTAAAATAACCCTTTTTACTCTAAACTTTTTAAATTTGGATTCATCAGGACTTAGTGCTGCAGAAAGGCACATGTGTCCAAAAAATGTACATAAGCCCAAGGTACTTTGGAAAGATATTCTAACAGGACAATGAAAAGGTCCTGACCCAGTAATTGTCTGGAATCGGGGGTCTGTTTGTGTGTTTCCACAGGAGAACAGCAGCCGATTTGGATTCCAGAGAGATTAACCAAGGTTCTGACCCAGAACAGCAGCCGATTTGGATTCCAGAGAGATTAACCAAGGTTCTGACCCAGAACAGCAGCCGATTTGGATTCCAGAGAGATTAACCAAGGTTCTGACCCAGTGATTGTCTGGAGTCGGGGGCCTGTTTGTGTGTTTCCACAGGGAGAACAGCAGCTGATTTGGATTCCGGAGAGATTAACTAAAATCCTGACCCAGTGATTGTCTGGAGTCGGGGGTCTGTTTTTGTGTTTCCACAGGGAGAACAGCAACCGATTTGGATTCCAGAGAGATTAACTAAAGCGATTTCTACAGACCAAAAGAAGATGATTTAGCTCAAATCCATAATAGCTGATATCCAAAACTCTAATTTGGCTATCCTTACATCTGCGACAGAACCAGGATGCTTTTTTCAATATCTATTTTATTATTGCCCTTTCCCATATCATGAAGTTCTATTTTATTTTTTTTGAGCTCATACAGACCTAGGTTAATGTTTTGCTGATCAGTTCTATTTTTTTTTTGACTATAGAGTTTTTAAACATTGCAATAGAGATTTTACCTGTAAAAAGTTATAAGGCCTTTACTATTATGTTATGTGTTGTATGTATTATATATGTGTGCACACTTGTGTTTGTGTTATATGTTTGAATGTACGTATGTCCAATGTATGTATTTTCATATATATGATGAGCGCTCATGAAAAGATGGATCCAAATTTTTTTTTTATTCACGTGATTTAAATGGTTTAATTTAAATTGGGTAAATAACTGTTAAGAATTGTTTTAATATGTAAACAAAAAAGGAGGTTAACAGATCTGTTTGTTTACTCTCACCTTTCGTTTTCATTATATTTAATAATTCTCTTCACTATAATGTAAATTGTTAAGAAAATTGTTTTCTTTTAGTGTCTTCTGGAATGTTACTTAATTTTTTCTTTAGCATTATTGCCAGAATTTCATCTTCAGATGAAGATAATATAAATTGTTAAGAAAATTGTTTTCTTTTAGTGTCTTCTGGAATGTTACCTAATTTTTTCTTTAGTCATTATTGCCAGAATTCCTATCTTCATCCCTGTGCCTGGTGAAGACAAAGATAAAACTAATCTACAGTTTCTGCAATAGCCATCACTGAACTGCTTACAGAACTTGCACTGAACTGCTTACAGAACTATGTGTCATTTGTATGCATTGTGAACTATCTGTTGGTGCAGCGACTTGTGGTAGTGTTGGGGTATTTTTGCTGATGATTTCATCGGTGGTACAATTTTCCCAAAAGGAGCCGTCAATTGACTTGGTATATCTTCCTCCCTTCTGCTTGTCATGATCATTCAGCTAAAATTTGAGGGTCAACAGAGGTGAGGCAAAGAACCTCACCCCCCCCCCGCTGAGACCTCTCCACAGGTGTGGCTGTATACTGGACCTGTAGTCAATGACGGGTACGATCCAATTACAATGGTACCAACCTAAGACAGGAGGCTGACGCCCTGAGGTCAGCTCATCCGAAGACGGGTAAGGACCATATGTATTGGACAACCTAAGGCAGGCACGGTCCATAAGCCACATGCTTGTTGTTTAAACAGAGAGGGGGAGATGTTGAGAGCCACAGCCAAGGGGCCCCAGCAAACTTCCAGCTGCCAGCAAGCTTCAGACTGCCCCAGCAACATCTAGCTGATTGGCTCCTCTGCGGTGATGTTCATTGGGCTGTTTCCCTGCCCTTCAGACTGCCAGCTGATGATTGGCTCACAGCTGCCCCAGCAACATCTAGCTGATTGGCTCCTCCACGGAGCTGCTCATTGGGTGACTTCTTTGGCTCTGCCCACGCAACCCAGCCAATCGGCCTCAAGAGGAGGAGGATTGTGGGAGGTTGAGAGGCTGGTGTGGGGGAGAGAGGGGTGTGGAAGCCGGTGGTGGCAGTTGGGCTCTGAGGGTTTTTCCCTGGAGCTGTTTTGTTTGGCGTTTGTAGTTCTAAAAATAAAGTTAGTTTCTTTTTGACAAGTGGCTCCTGATTTGTGCCAAGCCAGACTTCGGCACAGAAGGACTGTTACAGAGAGCAGAGGTTGGAGACTGAGGTGCAGAAGGATTTGTACAGAGAGAAGAGGTTGGAGACTAGGTGTAGAATGACTGTTACAGAGTGCAGAGTTTGGAAATTGTAGTTCAGAAGGATCGTTGCAGGAAGTAGAAGTTGGAGACTGAGGTGCAGAAGGATCGTTACAGAGAGCAGAGGTTGGAGACTGGTGTCAGAAAGACAGTTACAGAGAGCACAGTTTGGAGACAGGGGTGCAGAAAAAATGTTGCAGTGAGCAGAGATTGGAGACTACGGTACAAAAGTACTGTTACAAAGAGCAGAGGGTGGAGTCTGGGGTGCAGAAGGAATGTCACCTAGAGTACACTTTGGAAACTGGGGTGGAGAAGAATGTTACAGAGAGCAGAGGCTGAAGACTGGGGTCAGAATGACTGTTGCAGAGAACAGACGTTGGAGACTAGGGTGCAGAAGGATCATTGCAGAGAGCAGAGGTTGGAAACTGAGGTGCAGAAGGATCGCTACGGAGAGCAGAGTTTGGAAACCGGGGTGCAGTATGATAGTTACAGAGAGCACAGGTTAGACACTGGGGTGCAGAAGAATTGTTGAACAAAGCAGAGGTTGGAGACTGGGGTGCAGAAGGACTTTACCAGAGAGCAGAGGTTGGAGACTGGGGTGCAGAAGGGCTGTTGCAGAGAGCAGACATTGGAGACTGGGATGCCTAAGGATCGTTGCAGAGAGCAGATGTTGGAGACTGGTGTGTACAAAGACTTTTTCACAGAGCAGAAGTTTGAGACTGGGGTGCAGAAGGACTGTTGCGGAGAGCTGAGTTTGGAGACTGAGGTGCAGAAGGACTGTTACAGAGAACAGAGTTTTCAGACTGAGGTTCAGAATAACTGATACGGAAAGTAGTGTTTGGAGACTGGGATGTGGAAGTATTGTTACAGAGCGCAGAGTTTGAAACCTGGGTTGCAGAAGGACTGCTGCAGAGAACAGAGGTTGGATACTGGGGTGCAGAAGGGCCGTTGCAGAGAGATGAGGTTGGAGACTGAGGTGCAGAATGACTGTTACAAAGAGCAAAGTTTGGAGAATGGGGTGGAGAAGGATCTCCCCGAGAGCAGAGGTTGTAGACTGGGGTGCAGAAGGACTGTTGCAGAGAGCAGAGGTTGGTGACTGAGTTGCAGAAGAATCGTGGCAGAGAGAAAAGGTTCGAGACTGTGGTGCAGAAGGCCTGTTACAGAGAGCAGACTTTGGAAACTGAGTTGCAGAAGACCTGTTACAGAGAGCAGATGTTTGAGACCGGGGTGCAGAAGGATTGTTACAGATAGCACAGTTTGAAGACTGGAGTTTAGAAAGATTGATGCAGAGAGCAGGGGTTTCAGACTGTGGCTTAGGAGGACTGTTACAGAGAGCAGAGGTTGGAGTTTGAGGTGCAGAAAGACTGTTTCAGAAAACAGAGGTTGGCAATTTGGGTGCAGAAGTACCGTTAGAGAGAGAAGAGGTTGGAGACTGCGCTACATAAGGACTGTTACAGTGAACAGAGTTTGGAGACTGGGGTGCAAAAGGACTGTTAAAGAGAGCAGACATTGGAGACAGAGGTGTAATAGGATTGTTACAGGGAGCAGAGATTGGAGACTGGGGTACAGAAGGACCATTACAGAGAGCAAAGGATAAAGACTGAGGTGCAGAAGGACTTTTACAGTGAGCAGAGGTTGGAGACTGAGGTGCAGGAGGATCGTTGCAGAGAGAAGAGTTTGGAGACTGGGGTGCAGAAGGATTCTTACAGAAAGCAGAGGTTGGCAACTGGGAAGCAGATGGACCGTTACAAAGAGAAGAGGTTGGAGACTGAGATACAAAAGGACTTTTACAGAGAGCAGAGTTTGGAGACTGGATAGAAAAAGGATTGTTGAAGAGAGCAGATTTTGGAGACTGGGGTGCAGAAGGACTGTCACAGAGACCACAGGTTGAAGACTGGTGTGCAGAAGAAATGTTGCAGAGAGCAGATTTTGGAGACTTGGGTGCAGAAGGACTGATACAGAGAGCAGAGGTTGGAGACTGGGTGCAGAAGGACCGTTACAGATTGCAGAGGTTGGATACTGAGGTGCAGAAGGACTTTTACAGAGAGCAGAGGTTGGAGACAGGAGTGTCAAAGGATTCTTACAGAGTGAAGAGGATGGAGACTGGGGTGAAGAAGGAGTGTTACAGACAGCAGAGTTTTGAGATTGGGGTTCAGAAAAACTGTTACAGAAAGCAGATATTGGAGAGTGTTGTGCAGAAGGCCTGTTACAGAGAGCAGAGCTTGAAGACTGGGGAGCAGAAAAAATTTTGCGGGGTGCAGAGGTTGGAGACTGGGATGCAGAAGGATCGTTGCAGAGAGCAAATATTGGAGACTGAGGTGCAGAAAGATCTTTACAGAGAGCAGAGTTTGGAGACTGGGGTGTAGTAGGATAGTTTCAGAGAGCAAAGGTTGAAGACTGGAGTTCAGAAGAAATGTGGAAGAGAGCAGATGTTGGAGACCTTGGTGCAGAAGGGCTGTAGCAGAGAGCAGCGGTTGGAGACTGGGGTGTAGAAGGACTGTTGCAGAGAGCAGACGTTGGTGACTGGGATGCAGAAGGATCGTTGCAGAGAGAAGATGTTGGATACTGGTGTAGAATAAGACGTTTGCAGATTGCAGACGTTGGAGACTGGGTTGCAGAAGGACTGTTGCAGAGAGCAGAGCTTGGAGACTGAGGTGCAGAAGGACTGTTGCAGAGAGCAGTTGTTGGAGACTGGGATACAGAAGGATCATTGCAGAGAGCAGAGGCTGGATACTGCGGTTTAGAAGGACTGTTGCAGAGAGCAGAGGTTGGAGACTGAGGTGCAGAAGGATTGTTGCAGAGAGAAGTGGTTGGAGACTGGGGTGCAGAAGACCTGTTACAGAGAGCAGAGTTTGGAGACTGGGGTGCAGAAGGATTGTTGCAGTCATCAGAGGTTTCAGACTGAGGCTTAGAAGGACTCATACAGAGAGCAGAGGTTGAAATCTGAGGTTCAGAAGCACTGTTACAGAAAGCAGACGTTGGCAATTGGGGTGCAGAAGGACCGTTACAGAGAGAAGAGTTTGGAGACTGCAGTACAGAAGCACTGTTAGAGAGAGCAGAGTTTGGAGACTTTAATGCAGAAGGACCTTTGTAGAGAGCAGATGTTGGAGACTAGGGTGCAGAAGGACTGTTTCAGAGAGCAGACATTGAAGACTGAGGTGCAGAAAAATTGATAAAGGGAGCAGAGGTCGGAGACTGCGGTACAGAAGGACCATTACAGAGAGCAAATGTTTGAGACTGAGGTGCAGAAGGACTTTTACAAAGAGCAGAGTTTGAATACTGGGGTGCAGAAGGACTGTCACAGAGAGGAGAGTTTGGAGAAAGGGATGCAAAAGGATCTTACAGAGAGCAGAATCTGGAGACTGGGGTGCAGAAGGACTTTTGCAGAGAGCAGAGGTTAGAGACTGAGGTTCAGAAGGATCGTTGCAGAGAAAAGACGTTGGAGACTGGGGTGCAGAAAGACTGTTACAGAGAGCAGAGTTTCGAGATTGGGGTGCAGAAGAACTGTTACAGAGAGAAGAGGTTGGAGACTGGGGTGCAGTAAGCCTGTTACAGAGAGCAGAGTTTGGAGACTGAGGTGCAGAAGGACTGTTACAGAGAGAAGAGGTTGGAGCCTAGGTGTAGAATGACTGTTACAGAGTGCAGAGTTTGGAAACTCTGGTTCAGAAGGATCGTTGCAGAGAGCAGAGTTTGGACACTGAGGTGAAGAAGGACTGTTACAGAGAGCAGAGGTTTTAGATTGGGGTGCAGAATAACTGATACGGAAATTAGAGATTGGAAACTGGAGTGCAGTAGAACTGTTACAGAGAGTAGAGTTTATAGCCTTGGGTGCAGAAGGACTGCTACAGAGAACAGAGGTTGGATACTGGGGTGCAGAAGGGCCGTTGTAGAGAGATGAGATTGGAGACTGAGGTGCAGAATGACTGTTACAGAGAGTAAAGTTTGAAGAACGGGGTGAAGAAGGATCCTACAGAGAGCAGAGTTTGGAGACTGGGGGGTAGAAGGACTGTTGCAGAGAGAAGAGGTTGGAATCTGAGGTGCAGAAGAATCGTTGCTGAGAGAAGAGTTTGGAGACTGGAGTGCAGAAGGCCTGGTACAGAGAGCAGATGTTTGAGACTGGGGTGCAGAAGGTTTGTTACAGATAGCACACTTTGGAGACTGGGGTTTAGAAGGATTGTTGCAGAGAGCAGAGGTTTCAGACTGAGGCTTAGAAGGACTGTTACAGAGAGCAGAGGTTGGAGTCTCAGGTGCAGAAAGACTGTTTCAGAAAGCAGAGGTTTGCAATTGGGGTGCAGAAGTACCGTTATAGAGAGAAGAGTTTGGAGACTGCGGTATAGAAGAACTGTTACAGAGAGCAAACGTTGGAGACAGAGGTGCAGAAGGATTTTTACAGAGAGCAGAGGTTGGAGCCTGGGGTGCAGAAAGACTGTAACAGAGAGCAGAGTTTTCAGACTGAGGTGCAGAAGGACTGTTGCAGAGACCAGATTTTGGAAACTGGGATATAGAAGAACGATTGCACATAGCAGAGGTTGGAGCCTGGGGAGAAGAAGAATTGTTGCAGAGAGCAGATGTTGGAGACTGGGTGCAGAAAAACTACTAAAGAGAGATGAGTTTAGAGACTGAGGTGCAGAAAGATCATTTCTGAGTGCAGAGGTTTGAGACTGGGGTGCAGAAGGAATCTTACAGAATGCAGAACTTGGAGACTTTGATGCAGAAGGACTTTTACAAAGAGCAGAGATTGGAGACTGGGGTGCAAAAGGATTTTTACAGAGAGCAGAGAATGGAGACTGGAGTGCAGAAGGATCATTGCAGAGAGCAGAGGTTGGAGAATAAGGTGAAGAAGGATCGCTACAGAGAGCAGAGTTTGGAGTCTGGGGTGCAGCAGGACAGTTACAGAAAGCACAGATTGGAGACTTGGGTGCAGAAGAAATGTTACAGAGAGCAGAGGTTGGAGACTGGGGTGAAGATGTACTGTAGCAGAGAGAAGAGGTTGAATACTGGGGTGCAGAAGGACTGTTGCAGAGAGCAGTTGTTGGAGACTGGAATGTAGAAGGATCATTGCAGAGAGCAGAGGTTGGAGACTGCGGTTCAGAAGGACTGTTGCAGAGAACAGAGGTTGGAGACTGAGGTGCAGAAGGATCGTTGCAGAAAGAAGAGGTTGGAGATTGGGGTCCAGAAGGCCTGTTACTGAGAGAAGAGTTTGGAGATTGGGGTGCAGAAGGCCTGTTACAGAGAGAAGTGTTTGGAGACTGGGGTGCAGAAGACCTGTTGAAGAGAGCAGAGTTTGGAGTCTGGGGTGCAAAATGATTGTTACAGATAGCACAGTTAGGAGACTGGGGTGCACAAGGATTTTTGCAGAAAGCAAAGGTTTCAGACTGAGGTGCAGAAGGATCGTTACAGAGAGAAGAGGTTGAAATCTGAGGTTCAGAAGGACTGTTACAGAAAGCAGAAGTTCGCAATTGGGGTGCAGAAGAACCGTCATAGAGAGAAGAGGTTGGAGATGGCGGTACAGAAGGACTGTTAGAGAGAGCAAAGTTTGGAGACTTTGGTGCAGAAGGATCGTTGAAGAGAGCAGACGTTGGAGACTGAGGTGCAGAAAGATTGATAAAGAGAGCAGAGTTTGGAGACTGGGGTACAGAAGGACCATTACAGAGAGCAAAGTTTGGAGACTGAGGTGCAGAAGGACTTTTAGAGAGAGCAGAGGTTGGATACTGGGGTGCAGAAAAACTGTAACAGAGAGGAAAGTTTGGAGAAAGGGTTGCAAAAGGATTTTACATAGAGGAGAGTCTGGAGACTGGGGTGCAGAAGGACTGTTGCTGTGAGAAGAGGTTGGAGACTGAGGTGCAGAAGGATAGGTACAGAGAGAAGAGGCTGGATACTAGGTGTTGAAGGACTGTTACAGAGTTCAGATGTTGGAAACTCTGGTGCAGAAGGATCGTTGCAGAGAGCAGAGGTTTCAGACTGAGGCTAAGAAGGACTGTTACAGAGAGCAGAGGTTGGAATGTGAGGTGCAGAAGGGCTGTTACAGAAAGCAGAGGTTGGCAATTGTGGTGCAGAAGGACATTTATAGAGAGAAGAGGTTGGAGACTGCGGTACAGAAGGACCGTTTTAGAGAGCAGATATTGGAGACTAGGGTGCAGAAGGACTGTTACAGAGAGCAGAAGTTGGAGACTGAGGTTCAAGAGGATTGTTACAGAGAGCAGAGGTTCGAGATTGGGGTGCAGAAGAACTGTTACAGAGAGCAAAGTTTGGAGACTGGGGTGCAGAAAGCCTGTTACAGAGAGCAGAGTTTAGAGACTGAGGTGCAGAAGGACTGTTAAAGAGAGCAGAGGTTGGAGACTGAGGTGCAGAAGGATTGGTACAGAGAGCAGAGGTTGGAGACTGAGGTTCAAAATGATCATTACAGAGAGCAGAGGTTAGAGACTGGGTTCAGAAAGACAGTTACAGAGAGAACAGTTTGGAGACTGAGGTGCAGAAGAAATGTTGCAGTGAGCAGATATTGGAGACTGTGGTACAGAAGTACTGTTAAAAAGAGCAGAGGCTGGAGACTGAGGTACAGAAGGAATGTCACCTGGAGCAGAGTTTGGAAACTGGAGTGAAGAAGGATGTTACAGAGAGCACAGCCTGGAGCCTGGGGTCAGAAGCACTGTTCTAGAAAACAGACGTTGGAGACTGGGGTGCAGAAGGATCGTTGCAGAGAGCAGAGTTTGGAGACTGAGGTGCAGAAGGATTGCTACAGAGAGCAGAGTTTTGAGACTGGGGTACAGTAGGATAGTTATGGAGAGCACAGTTTATAGACTGGGGTGCAGAAGAGATGTTGCAGAGAGCAGAGGTTGGAGACTGGGGTGCAGAAGGACTGTAGAAGAGAGCAGAGGTTTGAGACATGGGTGTAGAAGGACTGTTGCAGAGAACAGACGTTGGAGACTGGGATGCAGAAGGATCGTTATAGAGAGCAGATTTTGGAGACTGGTGTGTAGAAAAATTCTTGCAGAGAGCAGAGGTTGGAGACTGGGGTGCAGAAGGACTGTTGCAGAGAGCAGAGGTTGGAGACTGGGGTGCAGAAGGACTGTTGCAGAGAGCAGAGGTTGGAGACTGAGGTGCAGAAGGGCTGTTACAGAGAGCAGAGGTTTTAGACTTGGGTGCAGAATAACTAATACAGAAAGTAGAATTTGGAGCCTGGGGTGCAGAAGGACTGCTGCAGAGAACAGAGGTTGGATACTGGGGTGCAAAAGGGCCGCTGACGAATGATGAAGTTAGAATGTGAGGTTCAGAATGACTGTTACAGAGAGCAAAGTTTGGAAAACGGGGTGCCGAATGATCTTACAGAGAGCAAAGGTTGGAGACTAGGGTTCAGAAGGACTGTTCCAGACAGCAGAGGTTGGAGACTGAGGTGCAGAAGAATTGTTGCAGAGAGAAGAGGTTGGAGAGTGGGGTGCAGAAGGCTTTTTACAGAGAGCTGACTTTGGAGACTGAGTTGCAGAATACCTGTTACAGAGAGCAGATGTTTGAGACTGGTGTGCAGAAAGATTGTTACAGATAGCACAGTTTAGAGACTGGGGTTTAGATGGATTGTTGCAGAGAGCAGAGTTTTCAGACTGAGGCTTAAAAGGACTGTTACAGAGAGCAGAGGTTGGAGTCTCAGGTGCAGTAGCACTGTTTCAGAAAGCAGAGGTTGGAAATTGGGGTGGGGAAGTACCTTTACAGAGAGAAGAGGTTAGAGACTGCGGTACAGAAGGACTGTTACAGAGAGCAGACGTTGGAGACAGAGGTGCACATGGATTGTTACAGAGAGCCGAGATTGAAGACTGGGATGCAGAAAAACCACTACAGAGAGAAAAGGATGGAGACTGATGTGCAGCAGGACTTTTACAAAGAGCAGAGGTTGGTGACTGAGGTGCAGAAGGATCGTTGCAGAGAAAAGAGTTTGGAGACTGGGGTGCAGAAGGACTGTTACAGAAAGCAGAGGTTTGCAATTGGGGAACAGATGGATCATTAGAAAAAGAAGAGGTTGGAGACTGCGATAAAAAGGTCTTTTAAAGAGAGCAGAGTTTGGAGACTGGGTAGAAGAAGAATCTTTTCAGAGAGCAGATGTTAAAGACTGGGGTGCAGAAGGACTGTTACAGAGAGCACAGGTTGGAGACTGGGGTGCAGAAGAAATGCTGCAGAGAGCAGAGTTTGGAGAGTTGGTTGCAGAAGGACTGATACAGAGAGCAGACGTTGGAGACTGGGGTGCAGAAAGATCGCTGCAGAGAGCAGAGGTTGGAAACTAAGGTGCAGAAGGATCGTTACACAGAGCAGAGTTTAGTTATTGGGGTGCAGAAGGACTGTTGCAGAGAGCCGAGGTTGAAGACTGAGGTGAAGAAGGATCGTTGCAGAGAGAAGAGGTTGGAGACTCGGGTGCAGAAGGCCTGTTATAGAGAGCAGAGTTTGCAGACTGGGGTGCAGAAGGACTGTTATAGATAGCACAATTTCGAGACTAGGTTGCAGAAGGATCTTACAGAGAGCATTTTGGAGACTGAGGTTCAGAAAGACTGTTACACAGAGCAAAGGTTGGATACTCGGCTGCAGAAAGATTTTTGCAGAGAGCAGAGTTTTCAGACTGAGGTGCAGAAGGACTGTTTCAGAGAGCAGATTTTGAATCCTGGGGTGCAGAAAGACTGTTTCAGAGAGCAGATTTTGGAGACTGGGGTGCAGAAGGACTGCTGCAGAGAACAGAGTTTGGATACTGGGGTGCAGAAGGGCCGTTGAAGAGGGATGAGGTTGGAATCTGAGGTGAAGAATGACTGTTAAAAAGAGCAAATTTTAGAAAACGTGGTGCAGGAAGATCTTACAGAGAGTAAAGGTTGGAGACTGGGGTTCAGAAGGACTGTTCCAGAGAGCAGAGTTTGGAGACTGAGGTGCAGAAGAATCGTTGCAGAGAGAAGAGTTTGGAGACTGAGGTGCAGAAGGCTTGTTACAGAGAGCAGACTTTGGAGACTGAGTTGCAGAATACCTGTTATAGAGAACAGATGTTTGAGAATGGTGTGCAGAAAAATTGTTACAGATAGCACAGTTTGGAGACTGGGGTTTAGAAGGATTGTTGCAGAGAGCAGAGTTTTCAGACTGAGTCTTAAAAGGACTGTTACTGAGAGCAGAGGTTGGAGTCTCAGGTGCAGAAAGACTGTTTCAGAAAGCAGAGGTTGGCAATTGAAGTGGGGTAGTACCTTTATAGAGAGAAGAGGTTGGAGACTGCGGTACAGAAGGACTGTTACAGAGAGCAGACGTTGGAGACAGAGGTGCAGAAGGATTGTTACAGAGAGCCGAAATTGGAGACTGGGGTGCAGAAAAAACATTACAGAGAGCAAAGGATTAAGACTGATGTGCAGAAGGACTTCTACTAAGAGCAGAGTTTGGTGACTGAGGTGTAGAAGGATCATTGCAGAGTTTGGAGACTGGGGTGCAGAAGGACTGTTACAGAAAGCAGAGGTTTGAAATTGAGGAACAGATGGACCATTACAAAGAGAAGTGGTTGGAGACTGGAATACAAAAGGTCTTTTAAAGAGAGCAGAGTTTGGAGGCTGGGTATAAGAAAGATCGTTCGGGAGAGCAGATGTTGGAGACTGGGGTGCAGAAGTATTATTACAGAGAGCATAGGTTGGAGACTGGGGTGCAGAAGAAATGTTGCAGAGAGCAGAGTTTGGAGACTTGGGTGCAGAAGGACTGATACAGAGAGCAGAGTTTGGAGACTAGGGTGCAGAAGGATCGTTGCAGAGAGCAGAGGTTGGAAAATAAGCTGCAGAAGGATTTTTACACAGAGCAGAGTTTGGTTACTGGGGTGCAGAAAGACTGTTGCAGAGAGCAGAGGTTGGTGACTGGGGTGCAGAAGGGCTGTTACAGAGAGCAGAGATTGGAGACTGGGGTGCAGAAGGACTGTTGCAGAGAGCCGAGTTTGAAGACTGACGTGAAGAAGGATCATTGCAGAGAGAAGAGGTTGGAGACTGGAGTGCAGAAGGTCTGTTACAGAGAGCAGAGATTGGAGACCGGAGTGCAGAAGGCCTGTTACAGAGAGTAGAGTTTGTAGACTGAGGTGCAGAAGGACTGTTACAGATAGCACAATTTCGAAACTAGGTTGCAGAAGAATCTTACAGAGAGCATTTTGGATACTGAGGTACCGAAGGACTGTTTCAGAGAGCAAAGGTTGGAAACTCTGGTGCAGAAAGACTTTTGCAGAGAGCAGAGTTTTCAGATTGAGGTGCAGAAGGACTGTTTCAGAGAGTAGAGGTTGGAGACTGATGTGCAGAAGGATCGTTGCAGGGAGAAGAGTTTGGAGACTGGGGTGCAGACGGCCTCTTACAGAGAGCAGAGTTTTGAGACTGGGGTTCAGAAGACCTGTTACAGAGAGCAGAGGTTGGAGACTGGGGTGCAGAAGGTTGTTACAGAAAGCACATTTTGGAGACTGGCGTTCAGAAGTATCATTGCAGAGAGCAGAGGTTTCAGACTGAGGCTTAGTAGGACTGTTACAGAGAGCAGAGCTTGGAATCTGAGGTGCAGAAGGACTGTTACAGAAAGCAGAGGTTGGCAATTGGGGTGCATAAGGACTGTTATAGAGAGAAGAGGTTGGAGACTTTGGTACAGAAGAACTGTTAGAGAGAGCAGAGTTTGGAGACTTTGGTGCAGAAGGACCGTTGTAGAGAGCAGACATTGGAGACTGAGGTGCAGAAGGACTGTTACAGAGAGAAGACATTGGAAACTGAGGTGCAGAAAATTGTTACAGAGAGCAGAGGTTCGAGATTGGGGTGCAGAATAACTGTTACAGAGAACAAAGTTTGGAGACTGGGGTACAGATGGACTGTTGCAGAGAGCAGAGTTTGGAGACTGAGGTGCAGAAAAACTTTTAAAGAGAGCAGAGGTTGGAAACTAAGGTGAAGAAAGATTGGTATACAGAGGAGAGTTTGGAGACTGAAGTGTAGAAGGACTGTAACAGAGAGCAGAGGTTTGAGACTGGGGTCAGAAAGACAGTTACAAAGAGCACAGTTTGGAGACTGGGGTGCAGAAGAAATGTTACAGTGAGCAGAGATTGGAGACTGTGGTACAGAAGTAACGTTACAAAGAGCAGAGGGTGGAGACTGAGGTGCAGAAGGAATGTCACAGAGACAGAATTTGGAAACTGGGGTGCAGAAAGATGTTACAGAGAGCAGAGGCTGGAGACTCGGTCAGAATGACTGTTGCAGAAAATAGACGTTGGAGACCTTGGTGCAGAAGGATCATTGCAGAGAGCAGAGGTTGGAGACTGAGATGCAGAAAGATCACTACAGAGAGCAGAGTTTGGAGACCAGGGTGCAGTAGCATAGTTACAGAGAGCACAGTTTAAAGACTGGGGTGCAGAAGAGGTGTTGCAGAGAGCAGAGGTTGGAGACTGGGGTGCAGAAGGACTGTAGCAGAGAGCAGATGTTTGAGACTGCGGTGTAGAAGGACTGTTGAAGAGAGCAGACATTGGAGAATGGGATGCAGAAGGATCATTGCAAAGAAAAGATGTTGGAGACTGGTTTGTAGAAAAATTTTTGCAGAGAGTAGAGTTTGGAGACTGGGGTGCAGAAGGACTGTTGCAGAGAGCAGAGGTTGGAGACTGAGATGCAGAAGGACTGTTACAGAGTGCAGGTGTTTTAGACTGGGGTGCAGAATAACAGATACAGAAAGTAGAGTTTGGAGACTGGGGTGCAGAAGGACTGTTATAGACAACAGTGTTTGGAGACTGGTGTGCAGAAGAATCGTGCAGAGAGCAGAGGTGTCAGAGTGAGGTGCAGAAGGACTATTACAGAGAGCAAGGTTGGAGACTGAGGTGCAGAAGGAATCTTAGAGAGAGCAGAAGTTGGAGACTGGGGTGGAGAAGGACTGTAAAAGAGAGCTGATGTTGGTAACTAGGGTGCCAAAGGTCTGTTGGAGAGAGCAGAGTTTGGAGGCTGGGGTGCAGAAGAACTGTTGCGGAGAGCATAAGTTGGAGACTGGGGTAAAGAAGGACTCTTACAGAGAGTAGAGGTTGGAGACAGCGCTGTAGAAGGATCTTACAGAGAGCAGAATTTGGAGACTGAGGTGCAGAAGGACTGTTGTAGAGATCAGAGGTTGGAGCCTGGGGTGCAGTAGGATCATTGCAGAGAGCAGAGGTTAAAGACTGGGGTGCAGAAGGATCATTGCAGAGAGCAGAGGTTGGAGACTTGCATGCAGAAGGCCTGCTAAAAAGAGAAGATTTGGAAACTGGCTTGCAGAAGGCCTGTTACAGAGAGGAGAGGTTGGAAACTGGGGTGCAGAAGGACTGGTACAGAGAGCTGATTTTGAAGAAAGAGTTGCTGAAGGATCTTACAGAGAGCAGAGGTTGGAGATGAAGGTGCAGGTGGACTGTTACAGAGAGCAGTGGTTGGAGACTGGGGTGCAAAAGGATCGTGGAGAGGAGAGGTTTCAGTCTGAGGTGCAGAAGTACTATTACAGAGAGCAGATGTTTGAGATAGAGGTGTAGAAGCACTGTTACGGAGAGCAGAGTTTGGAGACTGAGGTGCAGAAGGACTGTTACAGAAAGCAGAGTTTGGAAATTGGGGTGCAGAATGATCGTTACAGAGAGAAGAGTTTGGAGACTATGGTATAGAAGTAATGTTACAGAGAGCAGAGGTGGGAGACTTGGGTGCAGAAGGACTGTTACAGAAAGCACAGGTTGGGGACTGAGGTGAGAAAGGATAGACACAGAGAGAAGAGGTTGGAGACTGGGGTTCAGAAGGACTGATACAGAAAGCAGAGGTTTAAGACTGGGGTAAATAAAGAATTTTACAGAGAGAAGAGTTTGGAGACAGTGGTGCAGAAGGATCTTACAGAGAGCAGAGTTTGGAGACTATGGTATAGAAGTAATGTTACAGAGAGCAGAGGTGGGAGACTTGGGTGCAGAAGGACTGTTACAGAAAGCACAGGTTGGGGACTGAGGTGAGAAAGGATAGACACAGAGAGAAGAGGTTGGAGACTGGGGTTCAGAAGGACTGATACAGAAAGCAGAGGTTGAAGACTGGGGTAAAGAAAGAATTTTACAGAGAGAAGAGGTTGGAGACAGTGGTGCAGAAGGATCTTACAGAGAGCAGAATTTGGAGACTGAGGTGCAGAAGGACTGTTGTAGAAATCAGAGTTTGGAGACTGGGGTGCAGAAGGATCATTGTAGAGAGCAGAGGTTTAAGACTGGGGTGCAGAAGGATCCTTGCAGAGAGCAGAGATTGGAGACTTGCGTGCAGAAGGCCTGCTAAATAGAGCAGAGTTTGGAGACTGAGGTGCAGAAAGACTGTTACAGAAATTAGAGGTTGGAAATTGGGTTTCAGAAGGACCGTTACAGAGAGCAGAGGTTGGAGACTACTGTATAGAAGGACTGTTACGGAGAGCAGAGTTGGGAGACTTGGGTGCAGAAGGACTGTTACAGAAAGCACAGGTTGGAGACTGAGGTGAAGAAGAATAGACACAGAGAGCAGAGGTTGGATACTGGGGTTCAGAAGGACTGATACAGAAAGCAGAGGTTGGAGACTGGGGTGCAGAAAGACCGTTCCAGAGAGCAGAGTTTGGTGCATGCGGTACAGAAGGACTGTTACAGAGAGCAGATATTGAAGAGTGGGGAGCAGAAGGACTGTTGCAGAGGACAGAGTTTCGAGACTGGGGTGCCGCAGGACCCTTGCAGAAAGCAGAGTTTGGCGACTAGGGTGGAGAAGGAATGTTAGAAAGAGTAGAGTTTGGAAACTGGAGAGCAGAAAGATCTTACAGAGATCAGAGGTTAGAGACTGTGGTGCAGAAGGACTGTTGCAGAGAGCAGACTTTGGAGACTGGGGTCCAGAAAGATCGTTGCACAGAGAATAATTTTGCAGACCGGGGTGCAGAAGGCTTTTGCAGAGAGCAGAGGTTGGAGACTGCGGTGCAGAAGGACTGTTACAGAGAGCAGATGTTGGAGACTGGGGTTCAGATAAATATTACAGAGAGCAGATGACGGAGACTGAGGTGCAGAAGGATTGTAACAGACAGCAGAGGTAAGAGACTGGGGTGCAGGAGGTTCGTTTCAGAAAGCAGAGTTTTCAGACTGATGTGCAGAAGGACTGTTGCAGACGAGATTTTGGAGACTGGGGTGTAGAAGGACTGTTGCAGAGAGTGGATGTTGGAGACTGGGGTGTAGAAAGACCGTTGCAGAGAACAGAGTTTGCAGACTGAGGTGCAGAAGGATTGTTACAGAGAGAAGAGTTTGGAGACTGGGGTGCAGAAGGACTGTTGCAGAGAGCAGAGGTTGGAGATTGAAGTGCAGAAGGACTGTTGCAGAGAGCAGAGGTAAACGACTGGGGTGCAGAAGGATCGTTGCAAATAGCAGAGCTTGGAGACAGGGGTGCAGAAGGATCTTACATAGAGCAGAAGTTAGAGACTGAGGTGCAGAAAGACTGTTCTAGAGATCAGATGATGGATAATGGGGTGCAGTAGGATCATTGCAGAGAGCAGAGGTTGGAGATTGTGATGCAAAAGGATCATTGCAGAGAGCAGAGTTTGGAAACTTGGGTGCAGAAGGCCTGCTACAGAGAGCAGAGTATGGAGACTGGCGTGCAGAAGGCCTGCTATAGAGAGCAGAGATTCGAGACTGACATGCAGAAGGCCTGTTACAGAGAGGAGAGGTTGGAGACTGGGGTGCAGAAAAACTGTTACAGAGAGCAGAATTTGGAGACTGGTTTGCTGACGGAAGTTAGAGAGAGCAGTTGTTGGAGTCTGAGGTGCAGGTGGACTGTTCCAGAGAGCAGAGGATGGAGACTGGGGTGCAGAAGGACTGTTACAGAAAGCACAGGTTTAAGACTGAGGTTCAGAAGGATAGATACAAGGAGCAGAGGTTAGAGACTGGGGTTCAGAAGAACTGATTCAAAAAGCAGAGTTTGGAGACTGGGTTGCAGAAGGACCGTTACAGAGAGCAGAGGTTTGAAACTGTGGTACATAAGGTTTGTGACAGAGAGCAGATCTCGGAGACTGGGTAGCAGAAGGACTGTTGCAGAGGACAGAGGTTTGAGACTGGGGTGGAAAAGAAATTTTACAGAGAGCAGAGTTTGAAAACTTGAGTGCAGAAAGATCTTACAGAGAGCAGAGTTTGGAGATGGTATTGATGAAGGACTGTTGCAGAGAGCAGACGTTGGAGACTGGGGTCCAGAAGGTTCGTTGCAGAGAGCAGAGTTTGGAGACTGGGGTGCAGAAGGACTGTTGCAGAGAGCAGATTTGGAGACTGGGGTGGAAAAGGACTGTTGCAGAGAACAGATTTTAGATACTGGTGTGCAGAAGGATTGTTACAGAGAGCAGTGGTTGGAGACTGAGGTGCGGAAGGACTGTTACAGAGAGCAGCGTGCTGAGGGCCATTACCAAGTAGGAATGACGCATGGAAATTTCCTTGCCAAGCGTACCCCATGCTGCTTAGAGGACATTCGATGGGACATTGCATGCATGCTTTAATAAGGTGACCTTGCTCAAGGACCAAGGCAGATCCGGCTTTAGAGCTGATCAGGTTTGAGGAAGTAACCGGCTCCTTGAGTTTAAGGCGTTGCCAGTTTAAGATAATGGGTTTTAGGGAAGTTGGAAGTTGAAGATTATTGCTGGGATTAGGGTGTTCCTGCTGCTTGTTCCCGTTGAGTTCTCGTGAGATTAAAATGGGATTTGGAGATAGCCTCGTGGAGTAGGTGGTTTGTGCGGGAGATGGCAGAACACGTTTGCCCCTGGACCTGTGTGGAGGTGGTGTGAGAGCGGGAATAAAGAATTGCTGTTTGAATCTACAAATCTGTGTGGTGGCTCGTGATTCTGGTGCCAAGCATTGACCTTGGCATTTTGGTGGCCCATACGCGGAACGTCTGAAATTTGGAGGTGAGTAAAATCACTCGCCCCTGAGGGAAGGCGAGAGAATGGGTGACCATTTCAAAAAACAATGTGTTCTTGTTTTGATTTATTTCGTTTTTGTTTCAAGCTGCCTATCCCTAGAAATTTCTCAGGCAAACTGGGAAAAATGGTTGGCTCAAGGTTTGAAGTTTGTTAGCCCCGAGAAAGAGAAAATTGATACAGTGAATTTTTATTCAGTTTTTGTTTCATTCAGTTGTGGTTTTGTTTTGTGTTATCTTATTGGGTTGCGTTATCTTTATAGAAGATTAGAAATTATTAAAAAAAAAAAGCCGAAAAAGTGTTAAGTAAATTGTTAGAGATTCAGACCATGGAGGAAGACATTTTAGATCAAGCAAAAGAGAAGGTCTCTCGAGCTAGTCAGAGAAAGGGAGAAAATTTAAAGGAAAAGGGGTTATTAGGAAAAAGGCCACAACAAGAGGCTGTTACTAACTCCGTTTTACCAGAGGGTGTAATTCAACCAACAGCCCCGCCGATGGAGACAGCTGAGTGGCCCTCAAACCCCGTAGTTGATAGATGGGATCCTGAGACAGGACCTCAAAGATTAGCATGCCCTGTATTTGAACAGGTAGGAGGGCAGCGAATTCACCGTGCTTTAGAATTTAAAACAGTGAAGCAGTTAAAGGAGGCTGTAACAACCTATGGTCCTCAAGCCCCCTTCACGGTAAGCATGGTGGAGTCCATTACTAACTTGGACATGACGCCAGCAGATTGGGCTAGCATGTGTAAATCTGTGCTAAATGGAGGACAATATTTGTTATGGAAGGTTGCCAATGAGGAATTTTGCATGGAGACAGCTAGGCGAAATGCAGCAGCCAGTTACCCTCAAAGAAATCTTGAAATGTTATTAGGAAGGGGACCTTATGAGGGTCAGCGGCAACAAATGGAATATAATCCTGCTGTATATGTACAGATTGCTGCAGACGCAGTTAGGGCATGGAAGACTTTACAAGGACATGGAGATTTACAAGGTCAGCTATCTAAGGTAATACAGAGACCTAATGAACCTTACGCTGACTTTGTAGATAGGCTTATTCAAACGGCTGCCAAAATTTTTGGTGACACAGAACAAGCAATGCCATTAATAAAACAACTGGCTTATGACCAAGCAAATCGTTGCTGCAGAGAGGTTATTAGACCATGGAGACATGAAGATTTAAATACATATATTAAATTATGTAGAGATGTTAATGAACAAGGGCAAGTCTTGGCAGCTGCAGTACAACAGGCTTTAGACGCCAGGCTAGAAACATGCTGTAATTGTGAACAAACAGGACATTTTAAAAGGAGTTGCCCCATAAGAGGAGGGTTTAACAAAACTAGAAATCAAAGGAATAGAATACCGGGTATTTGCCCATGATGCCGTAGAGGGAGACATTGGGCTAATGAATGCCGTTCTCAAACCACCATAGAAGGTACTCCCTTATCAAAAAACGGACAAGGATCAGGTATTTACCCACGATATCGTGGAGAAAGGCACCAGGCTTCATTGCCAAAAAACGGACTGGGGGGCCCAATGCTCCGGGGCCCACAACCACAAATATACGGGGCAGTGGAGGAACCCAGCAACCTCATCAGGGTGGTGCCCAGGACATATTGTCCATTAAATCCCTCATCAGACAAACCCGAGGGAGCGCAGGGTTGGACATCTGCGCCTCTGCCAGAGCAGTATTAACTCCAGAGATGGGAGTTCAAATCATTCCTACAGGAGTAAAAGGACCTCTTCCCCAAGGAACAGTAGGCTTATTGCTGGGACGTAGTTCATCTACATTAAAAGGACTTATGATAAGTCCTGGGGTAATTGATCCCGATTATGTAGGTGAAATAAAAATTATAGCTAGTTCTCCAGGAGGTATATCAGTAATTTCACCTGGAGATAGAATAGCACAGTTGTTAATAATACCCAGCCTACATAATAAGTTCCCCAGTCGTAATGTAGAAAGAGGTTCCAAGGGATTAGGCTCCACAGGTGTAGATTGGGCTATGTTGTCTTTAAATTTAGATTCTCGCCCAATGTTAAAACTAAATATTCAGGGTCGTGACTTTAATGGACTGCTGGACACAGGTGCTGACCTTAGCATCATATCTCTTCAAGAATGGCCAAAACATTGGCCATTACAACAAGCCACTCAAACGCTTCGAGGCCTAGGAGTGGCGACTAATCCCCATAGAAGTGCTATGGTATTAGATTGGAAGGATCCTGAAGGATGTGAAGGAACTATACAGCCATATGTTTTGGATCACCTTCCTATTAATTTATGGGGACAAGATGTCCTAGATCAACTAGGTTTGATGTTAACAAATAACATCAATCCTAATGTGCCCACTACTAGGGCTAGACAAGGTATCAGGAAAGAAAAAAGATTAGGAAAACAAGAACAAGGTATAGCAGCGCCAATTCAAATAGATCAAGGAACAGACAGACATGGGTTGGATTTTCAGAAAGGTCCACTGAGACAATCAAAATTACTTGGAAATCAGAAAGACCAGTGTGGGTTCCTCAGTGGCCCCTGACTAAAGAAAAGATACAAGTAGCCCATGATCTGGTCAAACAATTAGCGGAAGGACATTTACAACCTTCCGTATCTCCCCATAATACTCCCATTTTTGTTATCAAAAAGAAATCGGGTAAATGGAGATTATTACAAGATTTAAGAGCAATTAATAATGAGATGGTTATTATGGGACCTGCTCAATCAGGGATTCCTCAATTGTCTGCTTTACCAAAAACGTGGCATGTTTTAGCTATAGACATTAAAGATTGCTTTTTTTTGATTCCAGTTCATCCCGAGGATAGTCCACGTTTTGCATTTACTATCCCTGCATTAAATCATGAAGGTCCTGATGAGAGATATGAATGGAAAGTACTCCCTCAAGGAATGGCTAACAGTCCAACTATGTGTCAAATATATGTTAATAAAGCAATCCAGCCACTTAGAAATCAAAATCCTGAACTAAAAATATTTCACTATATGGATGATGTATTATTGGCACATAAAGATAAAAACACATTGCTGGAATGTTATGCCACACTTACAAACTTATTGAAAAATTATAATCTAGAGATAGGAATAGACAAAGTACAATTAAATTTTCCAATTAATTATTTAGGAGTTCTATTATCCTCAACCATGGTCCGTCCACCTAAAATTCAAATACGAGTAGATCAACTCAAATCACTTAATGACTTTCAAAAGTTGTTGGGAGATATAAATTGGATAAGGCCTTATCTAGGCATACCAACAGGAGAGTTGGGACCTTTATTTGATATTCTAAAAGGTCCATCAGATCCAAATTCACCCCGAATGTTAACTCCTAAAGCTAGAAAGGCATTAAAAATTATTGAGACATATATGGAAAATATGCATTTAGATAGAATTGATATAAGTTTGCCTTTATTATTTATTGTACTACCAACAAGAAATATTCCTACAGGAGTATTTTGGCAGGAAGGTCCATTATTGTGGATACATTTATCTTATTCTCCTAACACTATTCTTACTAGGTATCCTGAGGCTGTAGGGCAATTAATACTCAAAGGTATAAGAGCAGCAAAGGCAGTGTTTGGAATTTCTCCCAATAAAATTATTACTCCATATACTATGGAGCAAATTGATGAGTTAGCTAATGAATTAAATACTTGGGCAATAATCATGTGTAAATCGAATGTTTCATTTGATAATCATTTACCATCTAATCCTTTGTTGTCTTTTTGGTCTAAGCATCCTGTAGTTTTTCCTAAAATGACAAGAAAAACACCTATCGTGAATGCTCCAAATATATTCACTGATGGGTCTAATAATGGTACAGCTGCAGTAGTTACCCCTGATCAAACTTTTACATTTTTAGTTCCCAAACAATCAGCATAAAAGGTAGAGCTTAATGCAGTTCTACAAGCTTTTGTGATGTTCAAAGATTCTGTATTTAATTTATTTTCTGATAGTCAGTATGTAGTTAATGCTATAATATCCCTTGAAGATGCTGGTAGGATTTCCCCTTCCTCTACTGTTTTCTCTTTGTTTTCCACTATACAAAGTCTAATCTGGGATAGAAAAGATCCATTCTTTATAGGACATATCAGGGCACATACAGGATTGCCTGGAGCCCTTAGTTTGGGCAATGATTTAGCAGATAAAACTACACATGATATACATATTTTTTCTACTGTAGAAGAAGCTACAAATTTTCATAAAAGGTTTCATGTTAATGCTAATACTTTACAAAAGCGTTTTAAAATAACTAAGGAACAAGCCAGGCATATAATAAAACAATGTCAAAATTGTGTGACCTTTTTACCACAAGTTAATCTTGGAGTCAATCCTAGAGGACTGATACCTAACCATATTTGGCAGATGGACATCACACACTTGCCAGAATTTGGAAAATTAAAATATTTACATGTTACAGTTGATACTTCTTCCGGATTTTTGATGGGCTCCCTTCATGCCGGAGAAAAAACTAAAGATGTTATAGCTCATTGCTTACAAAATTTTGCCACTGTGGGTGTTCCTAAACAGTTAAAAACTGATAACGGTCCTGGTTATACGTCTAAATCTTTTAAACAATTTTGCTCAACATTTGGTATTACTCATATAACAGGAATCCCATACAATCCACAGGGACAAGGCATAGTTGAAAGAGCTCATCAAACTATTAAAACGTACCTATTAAAGCAAAAAGAGGGAATTGGAAAGGGGTATATATCCCCCAAAGATAAACTTAAAATAACCCTTTTTACTCTAAACTTTCTACATTTGGATTCATCAGGACTTAGTGCTGCGGAAAGACATATGTATCCGAAAAATGTACATAAGCCTAAGGTACTTTGGAAAGATATTCTAACAGGACAATGGAAAGGTCCCGACCCAGTTATTGTCTGGAGTCGGGGTTCCGTTTGTGTGTTCCCACAGGGAGAACAGCAGCCGATTTGGATTCCAGAGAGGTTAACCAAAACAATTTCTACAGAAAAAGAAGATGATTTGACTGAAATCCATAACAGCTGAAATCCAGAGCTCCAGCTTGGCTATTCTTACATCTGCAACAGGGATTAACCACGGTGCCTTTTTTTCAATATCTATTTCATTATTGCATTTTTCCCACATCATAAAGTTCTATTTTATTTTTGAGCTCATACAAACCTAGGTTAATGTTTTTCTGATCAGTTTTGTTTTTTGACTGTTTTTTATTTTTTGACTGTGGAGTTTTTAAACATTGCAATGGAGATTTTACCTAGGTAAAGCTACAAGGCCGTTATTATTGTCTTATGTGTTGTATGTTATGTATGCACTGTTTTGTGTTGCATGTCAGTATGTGTGTATGTCCATATTTTTATATGAGGAGCGCTCATGAAAAAATGGATCCGAATTTTTTTTTATTCACGTGATTTAAGTGGTTTAATCTAATTAGGTAAACAGCTGTTAATGATTGTTTTCAAAGGTGGTTAATAGATCTGTTTGCTTACTATTGTTTTTAAAGGTGATTAACAGATCTGTTTGTTTACTTTCACTTTTCTTTTTCATTATATTTAATAATTCTGTTCAGGATAATGTCTCTTTAACATCATTGCCAGAATTCCCATCTCCATCCCAGTGCCGGTGAAGACTAAGAAAACCAAACTACAGCTTCTATGATAGCTACCACAGTAAACTGTATAAACTGATGCATCAATGAATATAACTCAACAAGTAATGCTCAATCAAGGATTTGATTTACTTTGTGAGGAAATGGACATATTGATAGACTCTTCCACTTTGAACTGCCTGCAGAACCTGACTGGACTATATATCAGTTGCATGCATTTTGAACTATCGTCTGGTGCAGCGAATTGTAGTACTGCTGGCATATTTTTGCTGATGGTGTCACCAGTGATGCAATTTCCTTGCCAGCGCACCCCATGTTAATTGTGGTAATGCTGGCATCTTGGCTGATGGTGTCACCAGTGATGCAATTTTTCCAAAGGAGCCATCAATTGGCTTGGTGTCGTGGTATTTCTGTATCTTCCTCCCTTCTACTAGTGATGGTCTAAAATTTGGGGGCCAACAGAGGTGAGGCAAGAACCTCACCCCCCCACTGGCACCAAGGTTAAATTTGGGGGCCAACAGAGGTGAGGCAAGAACCTCACCCCCCCACTGGTGCTTAGGCCTATCCACAAGCATGGCTGAATGCTGGACCGGTAGTCAGCGACGGGTTGATCTGATTGCAGTGGATTCAACCTAAGACAGGAAATTGACGTGTAAAGGTCAGTTCTCCCATCACGGGTAAGAACCACATGTTGAATTGGACAACCTACCAGGCACGGTCCTAAGCCACATTGCTTGTTGTTTAATTAATCAGAAGGGGGGAGATGCTGAGGGCCATTACCAAGTAGGAATGACACATCGAAATTTCCTTGCCAAGCGTACCCCATGCTGCTTAGAGGACATTCGATGGGACATTGCATGCATGCTTTAATAAGGTGACCTTGCTCAAGGACCAAGGCAGATCCGGCTTTAGAGCTGATCAGGTTTGAGGAAGTAACCGGCTCCTTGAGTTTAAGGCGTTGCCAGTTTAAGATAATGGGTTTTAGGGAAGTTGGAAGTTGAAGATTATTGCTGGGATTAGGGTGTTCCTGCTGCTTGTTCCCGTTGAGTTCTCGTGAGATTAAAATGGGATTTGGAGATAGCCTCGTGGAGTAGGTGGTTTGTGCGGGAGACGGCAGAACGCGTTTGCCCCTGGACCTGTGTGAAGGTGGTGTGAGAGCGGGAATAAAGAATTGCTGTTTGAATCTACAAAGCTGTGTGGTGGCTCGTGATTCTGGTGCCAAGCATTGACCTTGGCAGCAGCGTTTGGAGACTGGGGTGCAGAAAAACTGTTACAGAGAGCAGAGGTTAGAGACTGCGGTTCAGATGGATGTTACAGAGAGTTTGCCAACTGGGGTGCAAAAGGACTGTTGCAGAGATCAGATGTTCAAGAAATGGATGGAGAAGAATCGTTGTAGAGAGAAGAGGTTGGAGACTGGGGTGAAGAACGACTGTTTCAGAGATGAGAGTTTTGAGACTGGGGTGCAGAAGGACTGTTATAGAGAGCAGTGTTTGTAGACTGAGTTGCTAAAGTATCTTACAGAGAGCAGAGGTTAAAGACTGAGCAACAGGCGGACTGTTACATAGAGCAGTGGTTGGAGACTGGGGTGCAGAAGCATTGTGGAGAGCAGAGGTTTCAGACTGAGGTACAGGTGAACTTTTATAGAGAGCAGTGATTAGAGACTGGGGTGCAGAAGGATCGTTGCAGAGAGCAGAGGTTGGAAACTGAGGTGCAGAAAGATCATTGCAGAGAGCAGAGGTTGGAGATTGAGGTGCAGAAGGATAGATACAGAGAACAGAGGTTGGAGACTGGGGTTCAGAAAGACTGATACAAGGAGCAGAGTTTGGAGACTGAGGTGCAGAAGGACTGTTACAGAAAGCAGTATTTAAAGACTGGGGTGCAGATGGATCGTGCAGAGAGCAGAGGTGTCAGACTGAGGTGCAGAAGGACTGTTACAGAGAGCAGTGATTGGAGACTGAGGTGTAGAAGGACTGTTACAAAGAGCAGAGTTTGGAGACTGAGGTGCAGAAGGACTGTTACAGAAAGCAGAGGATGGAAATTGGGGTGCAGAAGGACCATTACAGAGACCAGAGTTTGGTGACTGCGGTATAGAAAAACTGTTACAGAGAGCAGAGTTTGGAGACTGGGGTGCAGAAGGAATGTTACAGATAGAAGAGGTTGGAGACTGAGGTGCAGAAGGATAGATACAGAGAGCAGAGGTTTGAGACTGGGGTTAAGAAGGACTGTTACAGGGAGCAGATTTTGGAGATGGGGAGCAGAAGGACTGTTGCAGAGGACAGAGTTTGGAGACTGAGGTGCCGCAGAACACTTGCAGAAAGCAGAGGTTAAATACTGGGGTGAAGAAGGAATGTTACAGAGAGAAGAATTTGTAAACTGGAGAACAGTTTGGAGACTGAGGTGCAGAAGGATCTTACAGAGAGCAGAGTTTGGAGACTGTGGTGCAGAAGGACTGTTGCAAAGAGCAGAGATTGGAGAATGAGGTGCAGAAGTCCTGTTACATAGAGCAGAGCTAGAAGAACTGGGTAAAGAAGGATCTTACAGAGAGCAGAATTTTGAGACTGAGGTGCAGAAGGACTATTGTAGAGATCAGAGTTTGGAGACTGGGGTGCAGAAGGACTGTTATACAGAGCAGTGTTTGGAGACTGGGTTGCTGAAGGATCTTACAGAGAGCAGAGGTTGGAGACTGAGGTGCAGGTGGACTGTTACAGAGAGCAGAGGTTGGGGATTGATGTGTAGAAGGACTGTTACAGAGAGGAGAGTTTGGAGATTCAGGTGCAGAAAAACTGTTACAGAAAGCAGAGTTTCGAAATTGGGCTGCAGAAGGACCATTACAGAGAGCAGAGTTTGGAGACTGCGGTATAGGTTTGTTACCGAGAGCAGAGGTTGAAAACTGGGGTGCAGAAGGACTCTTACATAGAGCACAGGTTAGAGACTAAGGTGCAGAAGGATAGATACAGTGAACAGAGGTTTAAGACTGGGGTTCAGACAGACTGATATAGAAAGCAGAGATGGAGCCTGGGGTTCAGAAGGATCATTACAATGAGCAGAGTTTGGAGACTGCGGTACAGAAGGACTGTTAAAGAGAGCAGATCTCGGATTCTGGGGAGTAGAAAAACTGTTGCAGAGGACAGAGGGTTGAGACTGGGGTGGAGAAGGAATGTTACTGACAGCAGAGTTAGGAAATTGGACAGCAGAAAGATCTTACAGAGAGCAGAGTTTGGAGACTGTTGTGCAGAAGGACTGTTGCAAAGAGCAGACATTAGAGACTGGGTTCCAGAAGGATCGTTCAAGAGAGCAGATTTTAGAACCTGGGGTGCAGAAAGACTGTTACACAGAGCAGAGGTTGGAGACTGAGGTGCAGAAGGACTGTTAGATAGAGTAGAGTTTGGAGACTGGGGTTCAGATGGATCTTACAGAGAGCAGAGTTTGGAGACTGGGTTCAAAAGTAGTGTTGCAGAGATCAGATGTTGGAGACTTGGTTGGAGAAGAATTGTTGCAAAGAGAAGAGGTTAAAGACAGGGGTGCAGAATGTCTGTTACAGAGAGCAGAGGTTGGAGACTGGGGTGCAGAAGGGTCGTTGCAGAGAGCAGGGTTTTGAGACTGAGGTGCAGAAGAACTGTTTTCGAAAGCAGATGTTGGAGACTGGGGCACAGAATGACTGTTGCAGAGAGAAGATTTTGATAACTCGGGTACAGAAGGACTGTTGTAGAGAGCAGAGGTTGGAGACTGGGGTGCAGAAGTTCTGTTACAGAGAGCCGAGGTTGCATACAGGGGTGCAGAAGGATCATACAGAGAGCAGAATTTGGAGACTGAGGTGAAGAAGGACAGTTGAAGAGATTAGAGGTTTGAGACTGAGGTTCAGTAGGATCATTGCAGAGAGCAGATGTTGGAGACTGGGGTGCAGAAGGATCGTTGCAGAGAGCAGATATTGGAGACTGGGGTGCAGAAGGCCTGCTACAGAGAGAAGAGTTTGGAGACTGGCGTGCAGAAGGCCTGTTACAGGGAGGAAAGGTTGGAAACTGGGGTGCAGAAGGACAGTTATAGAGAGCAGAGTTTGGAGTCTGGGTTGCTGAAGGATCTTACAGAGAGCAGAGGTTGGAGACTGAGGTGCAGGTGGACTGTTACAGAGAGCAGTGTTTGGAGACTGGGGTGCAGAAGGATCGTGAAGAGAGCAGAGGTGTCAGACTGAGGTTCAGTAGGACTGTTACAGAAAACAGAGGTTGGAGACAGAGTTGTAGAAGCACTGTAAAAGAGAGCAGAGTTTGGAGACTGAGGTGCAGAAGGACTGTTACAGAAAGCAGAGGTTTGAAATTGGGGTGCAGAAGGACCGTTACAGATACCAGACTTTAGAGACTGCGGTATAGAAAAAACTGTTACAGAGAGCAGAGGTTGGAGACTGGGATGCAGAAGGAATATTACAGAGAGCACAGGTTGGAGAGTGAAGTGCAGAAGGATAGATACTGAGTGCAGATTTTGAGACTCACGTTCAAAAGGACTGATACAGAAAGAAGAGTTTGGAGACTGGGGTGCAGAAAGACCGTTACAAAGAGCAGAGTTTGGAGACTGGGGACCAAAAGGACTGTTGCAGAGGACAGAGGTTGGAGACTGGGGTGCTGCAGGACACTTGCAGAAGGCAGAGGTTAAAGACTGGGGTGGAGAAGCAATGTTACAGAGAGAAGAGTTCGGAAACTGTAGTGCAGAAGGATCTTACAGAGAGCAGAATTTGGAGACTGTGGTGCAGATGGAGTGATACAGTAAGCAGAGTTTGGAGACTGGGGTGCAGACAGACTTTTGCAGAGAGCAGAGTTTGTAGACTAAGGTGAAGAAGCTCTATTACAGAGAGCAGAGTTTGGAGAATGGGGTGCAAAAGGCCTGTTACAGAGAGCAGAGGTTGGAGACTGGGGTGCAAAAGGACTGTTACAGAGAGAAGAGTTTTGAGACCTGGGTGCAGAAGGATTTTTGCAGAGAAAAAAGTTTTCAGACTGAGGTGCAGAAGGACTGTTGCAGAGAGTAGAGTTTGGAGACTTAGGTGCAGAAGGAGTGTTACAGAGAGAAGAGATTGAAGACTTGGGTGCAGAAGGACCCTTACATAGAGCAGATTTTGAGAGTGCACTACAGGAGGACTGTTACAGAGAGCTGCGGTTGGAGACTTCGGTGGAGAAGGACGTTTGCAGAGAGCAGAGGAAGAAGTCTGGGGTGCAGAAGGATCTTTGTGGAAAGCAGAGTATTGAGACTGGTGTTTAGAAGGACTGTTACAGAGAACAGAGTTTTGAGAAGGGGTTCAGAAAAATTGTTATAGAGGGCAGAGTTTGGATACTGGGTTTCAGAAGAATCTTACAAAAAGCAAATGTTGGAGACTGAGGTGCAGAAGGACTGTTACAGAGAGTAGATTTTAGAGACTGAGGTGCAGCAGGACTGTTGCAGAGAGCAGATGTTAGAGACTGGGGTGCAAAATGACTTTTTCAGAGAGCAGATGTTGGAGACTGAGGTGCAGAAAGATTGTTACAGAGAGCAGAGGTTGAAGACTGGGGTTCAAAAGGACCATTGCAGAGATTAGAGTTTGGGAACTGAGGTGAAGAAGGATCGTTGCAGAGAGCAGAGTTTTCAGACTGAGGTGCAGAAGGACTGTTGCAGAAAGCAGATGTTGGAGACTGGGGTGCAGAAGGTTTCTTGCAGACAGCATAGGTTGAAGACTAAGGTGCAGAAGGACTGTTGCAGATAGCAGAGGTTGGAGACTGGGGTGTAGAATGACTGATGCAGGGACCAGAATTTGAGACAGCGGTGCTTAAGGACTGTTGCAGAGAGCAGAGGTTGGAGACTGGGGTGCAGAAGGACTGTTACAGAGAGTAGAGTTTGGAGACTGAGGTACAGAAAGATTGTTACAGAGAGCAGAGGTTAGAGACTGGGGTGCAGAAGGACTGTTGCAGATAGCAGAGTTTGGAGACTGGAATGTAGAAGCACTTTTTTAGGGAACAGAGTTTGGTGACTGGGGTGCAGAAGGACTGTTGAGAGAGCAGAGTTTGGAGACTGGGGTGCAGAAGGACTGTTGCAGATAGCAGAGTTTGGAGACTGGGATGTAGAAGGACTTTTTCAGGCAACAGAGGTTGGAGACTGGGGTGCAGAAGGACTGTTGCAGAGAGCTGAGGTTGGAGACTGGGGTGCAGAAGGACCGTTACAGAGAGCAGAGTTTTGAGACTGTGGTACAGAAGGACTGTAACAGAGAGCAGAGTTTGGATATTGCGGTGCAGAAGAACTGCTCAGAGAACAGAGTTTGTAGACTGGTGTGCAGACGGACCGTTTCAGAGAGCAGAGGTTAAAGACTCAGGTGCAAAAGAATTGCTACAGGTAGCAGAGGTAGGATACTAGTTTGCAAAAAGAATTAATCCAGAAAGCATAAATTGGAGAATGGGGTTCAGAAGGCCTGTTATAGAGAGCAGCGGTTGGAGACTGAGGTGCTGGAGGTTCATTACAGAGAGCAGAGGTTGGAGATCGAGGTGCAGTAGGACTGTTACAGAGAGGAGCGGTTGGAGACTGGGGTGCAAAAGGATTCTTACAGAGAGTAGAGGATGGAGACTGTGGTGCAGAAGGAGTGTTACAGAGCGCAGAGGATGGAGACTGGGGTGCCGAAGGAGCGTTACAGAGAGCAGAGTTTGTAGATTGGTGACAAGAAGAATTGTTACAGAGAGCAGATGTTGGAGAATGGGGTGCAGAAGGTCTGTTACAGAGAGAAGAGTTTG
This sequence comes from Ictidomys tridecemlineatus, assembly GCF_052094955.1. Lineage (NCBI taxonomy): Eukaryota > Metazoa > Chordata > Mammalia > Rodentia > Sciuridae > Ictidomys > Ictidomys tridecemlineatus. The sequence goes on along the minus strand of NW_027521921.1, from coordinate 8,740 downwards.
GAGACTGCGGTGCAGAAAGATCGTTACAGAGGGCAGAGGCTGAAGACTGGGGTGCAGAAGGCTTGTTACAGAGAACAGAGTTTGGAGACTGAGGTGAAGAAAAATTTTTACAGAGAGCAGAGTTTGGACACTGATGTGCAGAAGGACTGTTACAGAGAGCAGAGCCTGGAGACTGGGATGCAGAAGGACTGATGCAGAGAGCAGAGGTTGGAGACTTAGATGCATAAGTATCGCTACAGAGAGCAGATGTTAGAGACTGGGGTGCAGCAGGCCAGTTGCAGAGAGCACTGGTTGGAGACTGGGGTGCAGAAGAAATGTTGCAGAGAGCAGAGCTTTGAGACTGTGGTCAAGAAGGACTGTAGCGGAGAGCAGAGCTTGGAGACTGGGGTGCAGTAGGATCGAAGCAGACAGCAGAGTTTAAAGACTGGGGTGTAGAAGGACTTTTGCAGAGAGAAGAGCTTGGAGACTGGGGTGCAGAAGGACTGTTGCAGAGAGCAGAGTTTGGAGACTGAGGTGCAGAAGGACTTTTACGGAGAACAGAGTTTGGAGACTGGGGTGCAAAATAACTGATATGAAAAGTAGAGTTTGGAGTATCGGGTGCAGAAGGACCTTTACAGACAGCATAGGTTGGAGACTGCGGTACAGAAGGACTGTTACAGAAAGCAGAGTTTTGTGCGTGGGGTGTAGAAAGACTTTTGCTGAGAACAGAGGTTGGAGCCTGGGGTGCAGAAGGAATGTTGCATATAGCAAAAGTTGGAGACTGAGGTCCAGAAGTACTATTATAGAGAGCAAAGTTTGGAGACTGTGGTGAAGAAGGATCTTTCAGAGAGCAGAGGTTGGAGACTGGGGTGCAGAAGAACTGTTGAAAAGAGCAGAGGTTGGAGACAGGTGCAGAAGGACTGTTACAGAGAGCAGAGTTTGGAGATTGGGGTGCAGAACAACTGATATGGAAAGTAGAGTTTGGAGACTGGGGTGCAGAAGGAACGTTACAGTCAGCAGAGGTTGGAGAATGCGGTACAGAAGAACTGTTACAGAGAGCAGTGTTTGGAGCCTGGGGTGCAGAAGGACTGTTGCAGCGAACAGAGGTTGGATACTGGGGTGCAGAAGGACTGTTATAAAGAGCAAATTTGGAGACCGGTTTGAAGAAGGATCTTACAGAGAGAAGAGGTTGGAGACTGGGTGTAGAAGGACTGTTGCAGAGAGCAGTGGTTGGAGACTGAGGTGGAGAAGGATCATTGCAGAAAGAAGAGGTTGGAGACTGGGGTGCATTAGGACTGTTACAGAGAGCAGAGTTTGGAGACTGTGGTACAGAAGACCTGTTACAGAGAACAGAGGTTGGAGACTGGTGTGCTGATGGATTGTTACAGATAGCAGAGAATGGAGACTGAAGTGCAGAAGGATTGTTACAGAGAGCAGAGATTTTAGACTGAAGTGCAGAAGGACTCTTACAGAGAGCAGAGGTTGGAGACTGGGGTGCAGAAGGATCATTGCGGAGAGCAGAGGTTGGATTATGAGGGTCAGAAGGATCGTTGCAGAAAGCAGAGGTTTCAGACTGTGGTGCAGAAAGAAAGTTACAGAGAGGAGAGGTTGGAGAATGGGGTGCAGAAGGACAGTTACAGAGAGCACCAATTGAGACTGGGGTGCAGAAGAAATGTTGCAGAGAGCAGAAGTTGGAGACTGGGTTGCAGAAGGACTCTTACTGAGAGCAGAGGTTGGAGACTGGGGTGCAGAAGAACTGATACAGAAAGCTGACGTTGGAGACTGGGGTGCAGAAGGACCGTTACAGAGAGCAGAGTTTTGAGACTGCGGTACAGAAGGACTGTTACAGAGAGCAGAGTTAGGATACTGGTGTGCAAAAGGACTGATCCAGAAAGCATAGGTTGGAGAATGGGGTTCATAAGGCCTGTTACAGAGAGCAGTGGTTAGAGACTGAGGTGCTGAAGGTTCATTACAGATAGCAGAGTTTGGTCACTGAGGTGAAGAAGGACTGTAACAGAGAGGAGCGGTTGGAGACTGGGTTTGCAGAAGGATTCTTACAGAGAGCAGAGGAAGGAGACTTGGGTGCAGAAGGACAGTTGCAGAGAGCAGAGGATGGATACTGGGGTTAAGAAAAATCGTTGCAAAGATCAGAGGTTTCAGATTGAGGCTTAGAAGGACTGTTACAGAGAGCAGAGGTTCGAGTCAGAGGTGCAGAAGGACTGTTACAGAGAGAAGAGTTTGGAGACTGGTGTGCAGAAGGACCATTGCACAGAGCAGATGTTGGAGACTGGGGTACAGAAGGACTGTTAAAGAGAGCAGACATTGAAGACTGAGGTGCAGAAAGATTGTTACAGAGAGCAGAGTTTGAATACTGGGGTGCAGAAAGACCATTACAAAGAGCAAATTTTGGAGACTGATGTGAAGAAGGACATTTCCTTAGAGCAGAGGTTGGATACTGTGGTGCAGAAAGACTATTACAGAGAGCAGATGTTGGAGACTGGGATGCAAATGGATCTTACAGATAGCAGAGTCTGGAGACTGGGGTGCAGAAAAACTGTTGCATAGAGCAGAGTTTAGAGACTGAGGTGCAGAAGGATCTTTGCAGAGAGAAGATGTTAGAGACTGGGGTGCAGAAGGACTTTTTCAGAAAGCAGAGGTTGGCAATTGGGGAGCAGAATAACTGTTACAAATAGAAGAGGTTGGAGACTTCAATACAAGAGGACTGTTACAGGGAGCAGAGGTTGGAGACTGGGTAGAAGAAGAATCGCTGCAGATTGCAGATGTTGTAGACTTGGGTGTAGAAGGACTGTCACAGAGAGCAGAGGTTTGATACTGAGTTGCAGAACGATTGTTACAGAGAACAGAGGTTGGAAACTGAGGTGCAGAATGACTGTTATGGAGAGCAAAGTTTGGAAAACGGGGTGCAGAAGACCTTTTACAGAGAACAGAGGTTGGAGATAGGGGTGCAGAAAGATTTTTACAGATACCACAGTTTGGAGACTGGGGTGCAGAGGGATCGTTGAAGAGAGCAGAGGTTTCAGATTGAGGCTTAGAAGAACTGTTACAGAGAGCAGAGTTTGAAATCTGAGGCTCAGAAGGACTGTTCCAGAAAGCAGAGGTTGGCAATTCGCGTGTAGAAGAAACATTATAGAAAGAAGAGTTTGGAGACTGCAGTACAGAAGGACTGTTACAGAGAGCAGAGTTTGGAGACTGGGGTGTAGAAGGAAAGTTGCAGAGAGCAGATGTTGGAGACTGGGGTAGAGAAAGACTGTTAGAGATTGCAGAAGTTGGAGACTGAGGTGCAGAATGACTTTTAAATAGAGAATAGGTTGGAGACTGGGGTGCAAAAAAAATTCTTACAGAGAGCAGAGAATGGAGACTGAGGTGCAGAAGGATCGTTGAAGAGAGTAGAGGTTGGAGAATGAGGTGCAGAAGGATGGGTATACAGAACAGAGGTTGGAGACTGGGTTGCAGCAGGACAGTTACAGAGAGCACAGGTTGGAGACTTGGGTGCAAAAGAAATGTTGCAGAGAGCAGAGGATGAAGCCTGGGGCGCAGAAGCACTGTAGCAGAGAGCAGAGGTTGTAGACTGAGGTACAGAAGGACTGTTGCAGAGAGCAGTTGTTGGAGACTGGGATGCAGAAGGATCATTGCAGAGAGCAGAAGTTGGAGACTGCGGTTTAGAAGGACTGTTGCAGAGAGCAGAGGTTGGAGACTGAGGTGTAGAAGAATCGTTTCAGAGAAAAGAGGTTAAAGACTGGGGAGCAGAAGGCCTGTTACAGAGAGCAGAGGCTGGAGACTGGGGTGCAGAAGACCTGTTACAGAGAGCAGATGTTGGAGACTGGGGTGCAGAAGGATTGTTACAGATAGCACAGTTTGGAGACTGGGGTGCAGAAGAATGGTTGCAGACAGCAGAGGTTTCAGACTGAGGCTAAAAAGGACTGTTATAGAGAGCAGAGGTTGGAATCTGAGGTGCAGAAGGACTGTTACAGAAAGCAGATGTTGGCAATTGGGGTGCAGAAAGACCATTATAGAGAGCAGAGATTGTAGACTTTGGCGCAGAAGTATTGTTGTAGAGAGCAGATGTTGAAGACTAGGGTGCAGCAGGACCATTACAGAGAGCAAAGTTTGGAGACTGAGGTGCAGAAAGCCTTTTACAAAGAGCAGAGGTTGGATACTGGGGTGCAGAAGGACTGTTACAGAGCGGAGAGGTTGGAGAAAGGGATGCAAAAGGATCTTACAGAGAGCAGAGTCTAAAGACTGGGGTGCAGAAGGACTGTTGCAGAGAGCAGAGATTTGAGACTGAGGTTTAGAAGTATCGTTGCAGAGAAAAGATGTTGGAGACTGGGGTGCAGAAAGACTGTTACATTGAGCAGAGATTCGAGATTGGGGTGCAGAAGAACTGTTTACGAGAGAAGAGATTGGAGACTGGGGTGCAGTAAGCCTGTTACATAGAGAAGAGTTTGGAGACTGTGTTGCAGAAGGACTGTTACAGAGAGCAGAGGTGGGAGACTGAGGTGCAGAAGGATTGGTACAGAGAGAAGAGGTGGGAGACTAGTTGTATAAGGACTGTTACAGAGTGCAGAGGTTGAAAACTGTGGTGCAAAAGGATCATTTCAGAGAGCAGAGGTTGGAAACTGAGGTGCAGAAGGATCGTTGCAGAAAGCAAAGGTTGGAGACTGAGGTGCAGAAGGATCGTTATGGAGAGCAGAGGTTGGAGCCTGGGGTCAGAAAGAAAGTTACAGAGAGCACTTTTTGGAGACTGGGGTGCAGAAGAAATGTTTCAGTTAGCAGAGATTGGAGACTGCGGTGCAGAAGTACTGTTGCGAAGAGCAGAGTTTGGGGACTGAGGTGCAGAAAGACTGTTACAGAGAGCAGAGGTTTTAGACTGGGGTGCAGAATTACTGACACGGAAAGTAGAGTTTGGAGACTGGGGTGCAGAATGACTGTTACAGAGAGCAAATTTGTAGTTTGGGGTGCAGAAGGACTGCTGCAGAGAACAGAGGTTCGATACTGGGGTGCAGAAGGGCCGTTTCAGAGAGATGAGGTTGGAGACTGAGGTGCAGAATGACTGTTACAGAGAGCAAAGTTTGGAGAACGGGGGGCAGAAAAATCTTACAGAGAACAGAGGTTGGAGACTGGGGGGCAGAAAGACTGTTGCAGAGAGCAGAAGTTGGAGACTAAGGTGCAGAAGAATTGTTGCAGAGAGAAGAGGTTGGAGACTGGGGTGCAGAAGGCCTGTTACAGAATGAAGACTTTGGAGACTGAGTTTCAGAAGACCTGTTACAAAGAGCAGATGTTTGAGACTGGGGTGCAGAAGGATTGTTACAGATAGCACAGTTTGGAGACTGGGTTTAGAAAGATTGTTGCAGAGAGCAGAGGTTAAAGACTGAGGTGCAGAAGGATTGTTAAAGAGAGCAGAGGTTGGAGACTGGGGTGCCAAAGGACTGTTACAGAGAGCAGAGTTTGCAGACTAGGGTGCCGAAGGACTGTTACAGATAGCACAATTTTGAGACTGGGTTGCAGAAGGATCTTACAGAAAGCATTTTTTAGACTGAGGCTCAGAAGAACTGTTACAGAGAGCAAAGTTTGGAAACTCAGGTGCAGAAGGATTTTTGCAGAGAGCCGAGTTTTAAGACAGAGATGCAGAAGGACTGTTTCAGAGAGCAGATGTCGGATCCTGGGGTGCAGAATGACTGTTACAGAGAGCAGAGTTTGGAGACTGGGGTGAAAAAGGATCGTTGCAGAGAGCACAGGTTGGAGACTGGGGTGCAGAAGGGCTGTTACAGAGAGCAGAGTTTGAAGACTGGGGTGCAGAAGGGCTGTTACAGAGAGCAGAGTTTGGAGACTGGGGTGCAGAAGACTCTTACAGAGAGCAGCATTTGGAGAATGGGTTGCAGAAGGATTTTAGAGAGAGCAGAGGTTGGAGACTGAGGTGCAGAAGGACTTTTACAGAGTAGAGGGTGGAGACTGAGGTGCAGAAGGCCTGTTACAGAGAGCAGAGTTTGGAGACTGAGGTGCATAAGGACTGTTACAGAGAGCATATTTTGGAAACTGGGATGTAGAAGGACCATTGCAGAGAGCAGGGGTTGGAGACTGGGGATAAGAAAGATCCTTGCAGAGAGCAGATGTTGGAGACTGGGTGCAGAAGAACTATTAGAGAGAGCAGAGGTTTGAGACTAAGGTGCAGAAAGATCTTTTCTGAGTGCAGAGGTATGAGACTGGGGTGCAGAAGGACTGTTACAGATTGCAGAACTTGGAGACTTAAGTGCAGAAGGACATTTACTGAGAGCAGCGGATTGAAACTGGGGTGCATAAAGATCGTTGCAGAGAGCAGAGGTTGGAAAATGAGGTGCAGCAGTACAGTTACAGAGAGCACATGTTAGATACTTGGGTGCAGAATAAATGTTGCAGAGAGCAGAGGTTGGAGACTGGGGTTCAAAAGTACTGTTTCAGAGAGCAGAGGTTGGATACTGGGGTGCAGAAAGACTGTTACAGAGAGCACAGTTTGGAGACTGGCGTGTAGAAGGACTGTAGCAGAAAACAGAGGTTGGAGACTGGGGTGCAGAAGGACCGTTTTAGAGAGCAGAGTTTGGAGACTAGGTTCCAGAAGGACTGTTAAAGCGAGCAGGGGTTGAAGATGGGTGTGCAGAAAAATCATATGGCGAGCAGAGGTAGGCGACTGGGGTGCAGCAGGAGTGTTTTAGAGAGCAGAGGTAGGAGACTGGGGTGCAGATGGATCGTTGCAGAGAGTAGAGTTTGAAGACTGGGGTGAAGAAGGCCTCTTAGAGAGAGCAGATGTTGGACACTGGGATGCAGATGGCCTATTACAGAGAGCAGAGTTTGAAGACTGGTGTGCAGAAGGACTGTTAAAGAGAGCAGAGTTTGCACACTTGTTTTCAGAAGGTTCTTACAGAGAGCAGAGGTAGGAGACAGAGGTACAGAAATACTGTTACAGAGAGCAGATGTTAGAGACTGGGTTGCACAAGGACTGTTTCAGGCAGCAGAGTTTGGAGACTGGGGTGCAGAAAGATCGTTGCAGAGAGCAGAGGTTGGAGACTGGGATGCAGATGGACTGATACAGAGAGCAGGGGTTGGAGACTGGGGTGCACAAGGCCTGTTACAGAGAGCCGAGTTTGGAGACTGGAGTGCAGAAGGATCTTACAGAGAGCAGAGAATTGAGACTGAGGTGCAAAAGCACTGTTTCAGAGAGTAGAGGTTGGAGACTGAGGTGCAGAAAAACCCTTGCAAAGAGCAGAGTTTGGAGACTGAGGTGCAAAAGGATAGTTAAAGAGAAAAGAGGTTGGAGACTGGGATGCAGAAAAACTTTTGCAGAGAGCAGAGGTCTTAGACTGGGGTGCAGAAGGACTGTTACAGAGAGTAGAGTTTTGAGATTGGGGTCGAGAAGGACTGTTACAGAGAGCAGATGTTGGAGATTGGGGTGGAGAAGGACTGTTGCAGAGATCAGATGCTGGAGACTGGGGTGCAAAAGGACAGTTGCAGAGAGAAGAGGATGGAGACTGGGGTGCAGAAGGATCCTTGGGGCGAGCAGAGTATGGAGACTGGGCTGTACAAGGACTGTTACACAGAGCAGAGGTTGGAGACTAGTGTTTAGAAGGACTTTTTCAGAGAGCAGATGTTGGAGACTTGGGTGAAGAAGAACTGTTGCATAGAGCAGAGGATGGAGACTGAGATGCAGATGATGGTTACAGAAAGCAGAGTTTGAAGACTGGGGTGCAGAAGGACTGTTACAGAGAGCAAACTTTGGAGACTGTGGTGCAGAAGGATCGTTGCAGAGAACAGAATTTGGAGAGTTGGGTTCAGAACGATGGTTAGATAGAACAGGGTTTGGAGAATGTGGTGCAGAAGGACTTTTACTGAGAGCACAGGTTGGAGACTGGGGTGCAGAAGGACTTTAAAAGAGAGCACAGGTTAAAGACTGAGGTGCAGACAAACTGTTGAAGAGAGAAAAGTTAGGAGACTGGGGTGCAGAAGGATCGTTGCTGAGAGCAGAGTTTTCAGACTGATGTGTAGAAGGACTGTTTAAGAGACCCTGAGGTTTGAGACTGAGGTGCAGAAGGACTGTTATAGAGACTGAGGTGCAGAAAAACTGTTATAGAGAGTAGAGGTTGGAGACTGGGGTGCAGAAGGACTGATACAGAAAGCAGAGCTTGGTGACTGGGGAGCAGAAGGACTGTTACAGAGAGCAAAGTTTGAGACTGAGGTGGAGAAGGGCTGCTGCAGAGAGCAGATGTTAGAGACTGGGGTGCAGAAGGACTGTTGAAGAGAATAGAGATTGTAGACTGGGGTGCAAAAAGACTATTGCAGAGAGCAGAGGTTTCAGACTGATGTGCAGAAAGACTGTTACAGAGAGCACAGTTTGGAGAATGTGGTGCTAAATAACTGATACTGAAAGCGGAGGTTGGAGACAGGGGTGCAGAAGAACCCTTACAGAGAACAGAGGTTGGAGACTGCGGTACAGAAGGTCTGTTACACAGAGCAGAGTTTGGAGACTGGGGTGCAGAATAAGTGTTGTAGAGAACAGAGGTTGAGACTGGGGTGCAGAAGGACCATTGCATATAGCAGAGGTTGGAGACTGGATTTCAGAAGTAATATACAAAGAGGAGAGTTTTAACACTGAGGTGCAGAAGGACTGTTGCAGAGAGCAGAGGTTGGAGATTGGGCCGCAGTAGTACTGTTGCAGAGAGCAGAGGTTGGAGTCTGAGGTGCAGAAGGACTGTTATAGAGAGCATAGTTTAGA
>NW_027521920.1:0-43720 GCF_052094955.1 Ictidomys tridecemlineatus | reverse complement strand
GATTCACTCTGTTTTCTCCTATAGGGATACATGTATTTGGGAACTCTAAATCAAACACGGTTAGTTCTAGCTCCTTGAAACTTGACACAATAAAGCAGTTTCAAGTTCTATCTCTATGCTTTGTTTGCTGTTGATGTAGCCCTAAGCAGAGACTGGCGAAAATCACATTCATGGAAAGGGATTGGCAAGCTTCCAAAAACTACGAGTTGCCTGAAATCTCAGCAAACATTTTTTCACCCAATCTTGATGATTCTTTCAGGTAATGATCAGTACACCAAAACCACTTGGCTCACCAAATTTCGTTCTTCTAGGTTAAACCGTTCGTTTGCAGTAACCGTTTTTCATTTTTAGGTTTCACTCTGTTTTCTCCTATAGGGATACATGTATTGGAACTCTAAATCAAACACGGTTTGTGCTAGCTCTTTGAAACTTGACACAATAAAGCAGTTTCAAGTTCTGTCTCTATGCTTTGTTTGCTGTTGATGTAGCTCTAAGCAGAGACTGGCGAAAATCCCTTTCATGGAAAGAGGTTGCCAAGCTTCCAAAAAACTACGAGTTGCCTGAAATCTCAGCAAACATTTTTCACCCAATCTTGATGATTCTTTCAGGTAATGATCAGTACACCAAAACCCCTTGGCTCACCACATTTCGTTCTTCTAGGTTAAACCGTTCGTTTGCAGTAACCGTTTTAATTTTTAGGTTTCACTCTGTTTTCTCCAATAGGGATACATGTTTTTGGAACTCTAAATCAAACACGGTTTGTGCAGCTCTTTGAAACTTGACACAATAAAGCAGTTTCAAGTTCTATCTCTATGGTTTGTTTGCTGTTGATGTAGCCCTAAGCAGAGACTGGCGAAAATCACTTTCATGGAAAGGGGTTGCCAAGCTTCCAAAAAACTACGAGTTGCCTGAAATCTCAGCAAACATTTTTTCACCCAATCTTGATGATTCTTTTAGGTAATGATCAGTACACCAAAACCACTTGGCTCACCAAATTTCGTTCTTCTAGGTTAAACCGTTCGTTTGCAGTAACCGTTTTCATTTTTAGGTTTCACTCTGTTTTCTCCTATAGGGATACATGTATTTGGAACTCTAAATCAAACACGGTTTGTGCTAGCTCTTTGAAACTTGACACAATAAAGCAGTGTCAAGTTCTATCTCTCTGCTTTGTTTGCTGTTGATTTAGCCCTAAGAAGAGACTGGCGAAAATCACTTTCATGGAAAGGGGTTGCCAAGCTTCCAAAAAACTACGAGTTGCCTGAAATCTCAGCAAACATTTTTTCACCAATCTTGATGATTCTTTCAGGTAATTATCAGTACACCAAAATCACTTGGCTCACCAAAATTCGTTCTTCTAGGTTAAACCGTTCGTTCGCAGTAACCGTTTTCATTTTGAGGTTTCACTCTGTTTTCTCCTATAGGGATACATGTATTTGGAACTCTAAATCAAACACGGTTTTTGCTAGATCTTTGAAACTTGACACAATAAAGCAGTTTCAAGTTCTATCTCTATGCTTTGTTTGCTGTTGATGTAGCCCTAAGCAGAGACTGGCGAAATCACTTTCATGGAAAGGGGTTGCCAAGCTTCCAAAAAAGTACGAGTTTCCTGAAATCTCAGCAAACATTTTTTCACCCAATCTTGATGATTCTTTCAGGTAATGATCAGTACACCAAAACCACTTGGCTCACCAAATTTCGTTCTTCTAGGTGAAACGTTCGTTTGCAGTAACCGTTTTCATTTTTAGGTTTCACTCTGTTTTCTCCTATAGGGATACATGTATTGGGAACTCTAAATCAAACACGGTTTGTGCTAGCTCTTTGAAACTTGACACAATAAAGCAGTTTCAAGTTCTATCTCTATGCATTGTTTGCTGTTGATGAAGCCCTAAGCAGAGACTGGCGCAAATCACTTTCATGGAAAGGGGTTGCCAAGCTTCCAAAAAACTACGAGTTGCCTGAAATCTCAGCAAACATTTTTTCACCCAATCTTGATGATTCTTTCAGGTAATGATCAGTACACCAAAACCACTTGGCTCATCAAATTTCGTTCTTCTAGATTAAACCGTTCGTTTGCAGTTACCGTTTTCATTTTTAGGTTTCACTCTGTTTTCTCCTATAGGGATACAAGTATTTGGAATCTAATCAAACACGGTTTGTTGCTAGCTCTTTGAAACTTGACAGAATGAAGCAGTTTCAAGTTCTATCTCTTTGCTTTGTTTGCTGTTGATGTAGCCATAAGCAGAGACTGGCGAAAATCACTTTCATGGAAAGGGTTGCCAAGCTTCCAAAAAACTACGAGTTGCCTGAAATCTCAGCAAACATTTTTTCACCCAATCTTGATTATTCTTTCAGGTAATTATGACTACACCAAAACCACTTGGCTCACCAAATTTCCTTCTTCTAGGTTAAACCGTTCGTTTGCATTAACCGTTTTCATTTTTAGGTTTCACTCTTTTTCTCCTATAGGGATACATGTATTTGGAACTCTAAATCAAACACGGTTTGTGCTAGCTCTTTGAAACTTGACACAATAAAGCAGTTTCAAGTTCTTTCTCTATGGATTGTTTGCTGTTGATGTAGCCCTAAGCAGAGACTTGCGAAATTCACTTTCATGGAAAAGGGTTGCCAAGCTTCCAAAAAACTACGAGTTGCCTGAAATCTCAGCAAACATTTTTTCACCCAATCTTGATGATTATTTCAGGTAATTATGAGTACACCAAAACCCACTTGGCTCACCAAATTTCGTTCTTCTAGGTTAAACCGTTCGTTTGCAGTAATCGTTTTCATTTTTAGGTTTCACTCTGTTTTCTCCTATAGGGATACATGTATTTGGAACTCTAAATCAAACACGTTTGTGCTAGCTCTTTGAAACTTGACACAATAAAGCAGTTTCAAGTTCTCTCTCTATGCTTTGTTTGCTGTTGACGTAGCCCTAAGCAGAGACTGCGAAAATTACTTTCATGGAAAGGGGTTGCCAAGCTTCCAAAAAACTATGAGGTGCTTTAAATCTCCAGCAAACATTCTTTCACCCAATCTTGATGATTCTTTCAGGTAATGATCAGTACACCAAAACCACTTGGCTCACCAAATTTCGTTCTTCTAGATTAAACCGTTCGTTTGAAGTAACCGTTTTCATTTTTAGGTTTCACTCTGTTTTCTCCTATAGGGATACATGTATTTGGAACTCTCAATCAAACACGGTTTGTGCTAGCTCTTTGAAACTTGACACAATAAAGCAGTTTCAAGTTCTATCTCTATGGTTTGTTTGCTGTTGATGTAGCACTAAGCAGAGACTGGCGAAAATCACTTTCATGGAAAGGGGTGCCAAGCTTCCAAAAAACTACGAGTTGCCTGAAATCTCAGCAAACATTTTTTCACCCATCTTGATGATTCTTTCAGGTAATAATCAGTACACCAAAACCACTTGGCTCACCAAATTTCGTTCTTCTAGGTTAACCGTTCGTTTGCAGTAACCGTTTTCATTTTTAGGTTTCACTCTGTTTTATCCTATACGGATACATGTATTTGGAACTCTAAATCAAACAAGGTTTCTGCTAGCTTTTTGAAACTTCACACAATAAAGCAGTTTCAAGTTCTCTCTCTATGCTGTGTTTGCTGTTGATGTAGCCCTAAGCAGAGACTGGCGAAAATCACTTTCATGGAAATGGGTTGCGAAAGCTTCCAAAAAACTACGAGTTGCCTGAAATCTCAGCAAACATTTTTTCACCCAAACTTGATGATTCTTTCAGGTAATGATCAGTACCCCAAAACCCACTTGGCTCACCAAAATTCGTTCTTCTAGGTTAAACCATTCGTTAGCAGTAACCGTTTTCATTTTCAGGTTTCACTCTGTTTTCTCCTATAGGGATACATGTATTTTGAACTTAAATCAAACAAGGTTTGTGCTAGCTCTTTGAAACTTGACACAATAAAGCAGTTTCAAGTTCTTTCCTCTATGGATTGTTTGCTGTTGATATAGCCCTTAGCAGAGACTGGCGAAAATCACTTTCATGGAAAAGGCTTGCCAAGCTTCCAAAAAACTAAGAGTTGCCTGAAATCTCAGGAAACATTTTTTCACCCAATCTTGATGATTCTTTCAGGTAATGATCAGTACACCAAAACCACTTGGCTCACCAAATTTCGTTCTTCTAGGTTAAACCGTTCGTTTGCAGTAACCGTTTTCATTTTTAGGTTTCTCTCTTTTCTCCTATAGGTATACATGTATTTGGAACTCTAAATCAAGCATGGTTTGTGCTAGCTCTTTGAAACTTTGACACAATAAAGCAGTTTCAAGTTCTATCTCTATGGTTTGTTTGCTGTTGATGTAGCCCTAATCAGAGACTGGCGAAAATCACTTTCAAGGAAAAAGGTTGCCAAGTTTCCAAAGAACTACGAGTTGCCTGAAATCTCAGCAAACATTTTTTCACCCAATCTTGATGATTCTTTCAGGTAATGATCAGTACACCAAAACCACTTGGCTCACCAAATTCGTTCTTCTAGGTTAAACTGTTCGTTAGCAGTAACCGTTTTCATTTTCAGGTTTCACTCTGTTTTCTCCTATAGGGATACATGTATTTGGAACTCTAAATCAAACACGGTTTGTGCTAGCTTTTTGAAACTTCACACAATAAAGCAGTTTCAAGTTCTCTCTCTATGCTTTGTTTACTGTTGATGTAGCCCTAAGCAGAGACTGGTGAAAATCACTTTCATGGAAAGGGTTGCCAAGCTTCCAAAAAACTACGAGTTGCCTGAAATCTCAGCAAACATTTTTTCACCCAATCTTGATGATTCTTTCAGGTAATGATCAGTACACCAAAACCATTTGGCTCACCAAATTTCGTTCTTCTAGATTAAACCGTTCGTTTGCAGTAACCGTTTTCATTTTTAGGTTTCACTCTTTTTTCTCCTATAGGGATACATGTATTTCGAACTCTAAATCAAACACGGTTTGTGCTAGTTCTTTGAAACTTGACACAATAAAGAAGTTTCAAGTTCTATCTCTATGGTTTGTTTGCTGTTGATGTAGCCCTAAGCAGAGACTGGCGAAAATCACTTTCATGGAAAGGGGTTGCCAAGCTTCCAAACAACTACGAGTTTCCTGAAATCTCAGCAAACATTTTTTCACCCAATCTTGATGATTCTTTCAGGTAATGATCAGTACACCTAAACCACTTGGCTCACCAAATTTCGTTCTTCTAGATTAAACCGTTCGTTTGCAGTAACCGTTTTCATTTTTAGGTTTCACTCTGTTTTCTCCTATAGGGATACATGTATTTGGAACTCTAAATCAAACACGGTTTGTGCTAGCTTTTTGAAACTTGACACAATAAAGCAGTTTCAAGTTCTATCTCTATGCTTTGTTTGCTGTTGATGTAGCCCTAAGCAGAGACTGGCGAAAATCACTTTCATGGAAAGGGGTTGCCAAGCTTCCAAAAATCTACGAGTTGCCTGAAATCTCAGCAAACATTTTTTCACCCAAACTTGATGATTCTTTCAGGTAATGATCAGTACACCAAAACCACTTGGGTCACCAAAATTCGTTCTTCTAGGTTAAACGTTCGTTAGCAGTAACCGTTTTCATTTTCAGGTTTCACTCTGTTTTCTCCTATAGAGATACATGTATTTGGAAGTATAAATCAAACACGGTTTGTACTAGCTCTTTGAAACTTGACACAATAAAGCAGTTTCAAGTTCTATCTCTATGCTTTGTTTGCTGTTGATGTAGCCCTAAGCAGAGACTGGCGAAAATCACTTTCATGGAAAGGGATTGCCAAGCTTCCAAAAAACTACGAGTTGCCTGAAATCTCAGGAAACATTTTTTCACCCAATCTTGATGATTCTTTCAGGTAATGATCAGTACACCAAACCCACTTGGCTCACCAAATTTCGTTCTTCTAGGTTAAACCGTTCATTTGAAGTAATTGTTTTCATTTTTAGGTTTCACTCTGTTTTCTCCTATAGGTATACATGTATTTGGAACTCTAAATCAAACACGGTTTGTGCTAGCTCTTTGAAACTTGACACAATAAAGCAGTTGCAAGTTCTATCTCTATGGTTTGTTTGCTGTTGATGTAGCACTAATCAGAGACTGGTGAAAATCAGTTTCATGGAAAAAGGTTGCCAAGCTTCCAAAAAACTACGAGTTGCCTGAAATCTCAGCAAACATTTTTTTTCCCAATCTTGATGATTCTTTCAGGTAATGATCAGTACACCAAAACCACTTGGCTCACCAAATTTCATTCTTCTAGGTTAAACTGTTCGTTAGCAGTAACCGTTTTCATTTTCAGGTTTCACTCTGTTTTCTCCTATAGGGATACATGTATTTGGAACTCTAAATCAAACACGGTTTTTGCTAGCTCTTTGAAACTTGACACAGTAAAGCAGTTTCAAGTTCTCTTTCTATCCTTTGTTTGCTGTTGATGTAGCCCTAAGCAGAGACTGGCGAAAATCACTTTCATGGAAAGGGGTTGCTAAGCTTCCAAAAAACTACGAGTTGCCTGAAATCTCAGCAAACATTTTTTCACCCAATCTTGATGATTATTTCAGGTAATGATCAGTACACCAAAACCACTTGGCTCACCAAATTTCGTTCTTCTAGGTTAAACCGTTCGTTTGCAGTAACCGTTTTCATTTTTAGGTTTCACTCTGTTTTCTCCTATAGGAATACATGTATTTGGAACTCTAAATCAAACACGGTTACTGCTAGCTCTTTGAAACTTGACACAATAAAGCAGTTTCAAGTTCTTTCTCTATGGATTGTTTGCTGTTGATGTAGCCCTAAGCAGAGACTTGCGAAAATCACTTTCATGGAAAAGGGTTGACAAGCTTCCAAAAAACTACGAGTTGCCTGAAATCTCAGCAAACATTTTTTCACCCAATCGTGATGATTCTTTCAGGTAATTATCAGTACACCAAAACCACTTGGCTCACCAAATTTCGTTCTTCTAGGTTAAACCGTTCGTTTGCAGTAACGTTTTCATTTTTAGGTTTCTCTCTTTTCTCCTATAGGTATACATGTATTTGGAACTCTAAATCAAACACGGTTTGTGCTAGCTCTTTGATACTTGACACAATAAAGCAGTTGCAAGTTCTATCTCTATGGTTTGTTTGCTGTTGATGTAGCCCTAATCAGAGACTGGCGAAAATCACTTTCATGAAAATGGGTTGCCAAGCTTCCAAAAAACTACGAGTTTCCTGAAATCTCAGCAAACATTTTTCACCCAATCTTGATGATTCTTTCAGGTAATGATCAGTACACCAAACCACTTGGCTCAACAAATTTCATTCTTCTAGGTTAAACTGTTCGTTAGCAGTAACCGTTTTCATTTTCAGGTTTCACTCTGTTTTCTCCTATAGGGATACATGTATTTGGAACTCTAAATCAAACACGGTTTTTGCTAGCTCTTTGAAACTTGACACAATAAAGCAGTTTCAAGTTCTCTTTCTATGCTTTGTTTGCTGTTGATGTAGCCCTAAGCAGTGACTGGTAAAAATCACTTTCATGGAAAGCGGTTGAAAAGCTTACAAAAAACTACGAGTTGCCTGAAATCTCAGCATACATTTTTTCACACAATCTTGATGATTCTTTCAGGTAATGATCAGTGCACCAAAACCACTTGGCTCACCAAATTTCGTTCTTCTAGGTTAAACCGTTCGTTTGCAGTAACCGTTTTCATTTTTAGGTTTCACTGTGTTTTCTCCTATAGGGATACATGTATTTGGAACTCTAAATCAAACACGGTTTGTGCTAGCTCTTTGAAACTTGACACAATAAAGCAGTTTCAAGTTCTCTCTCTATGCTTTGTTTGCTGTTGATGTAGCCCTAAGCAGAGACTGGCAAAAATCACTTTCATGGAAAGGACTTTCCAAGCATCCAAAAACTTCGAGTTGCCTGAAATCTCAGCAAACATTTTTTCACCCAATCTTGATGATTCTTTCAGGTATTGATCAGTACTCCAAAACCACTTGGCTCACCAAATTTCGTTCTTCTAGGTTAAACCGTTCGTTTGCAGTAACCGTTTTCCTTTTTAGGTTTCACTCTGTTTTCTTCTATAGGGATACATGTATTTGGAACTCTAAATCAAACACGGTTTGTGCTAGCTCTTTGAAACTTGACACAATAAAGCAGTTTCAAGTTCTCTCTCTATGGTTTGTTTGCTGTTGATGTAGACCTTAGCAGAGACTGGGGAAAATCACTTTCATGGAAAGGGGTTGCCAAGCTTCCAAAAAACTACGAGTTGCCTGAAATCTCAGCAAACATTTTCTCACCCAATCTTGATGATTCTTTCAGGTAATGATCAGTACACCAAAACCACTTGGCTCAGCAAAATTCGTTCTTCTATGTTAAACCGTTCGTTGGCCGTAACAGTTTTCATTTTCAGGTTTCACTCTGTTTTCTCCTATAGGGATACATGTGTTTGGAACTCTAAATCAAACACGGTTTTTGCTAGCTCTTCGAAACTTGACACAATAAACCAGCTTCACGTTCTATCTCTATGCTTTGTTTGCTGTTGATGTATCCCTAAGCAGAGACTTGCGAAAATCACTTTCATGGCAAGGGGTTGCCAAGCTTCGAAAAAACTACGAGTTGCCTGAAATCTCAGCAAACATTTTTTCACCCAATCTAGATGATTCTTTCAGGTAATGATCAGTACACCAAAACCACTTGGCTCATCAAATTTCGTTCTTCTAGGTTAGACCGTTCGTTTGCAGTAACCGTTTTCATTTTTAGGTTTCACTCTGTTTTCTATTATAGGGATACATGTATTTGGAACTCTAAATCAAAAACGGTTTGTGCTAGCTCATTGAAACTTGACACAATAAAGCAGTTGCAAATTCTATCTCTATGCTTTGTTTGCTGTTGATGTAGCCCTAAGCAGAGAATGGCGAAAATCACTTTCATGGAAAGGGGTTGCCAAGCTTCCAAAAAACTACGAGTTGCCTGAAATCTCAGCAAACATTTTTTCACCCAATCTTGATGATTCTTTCACGTAATGATCAGTACACCAAAACCACTTGGCTCACCAAATTTCGTTCTTCTAGGTTAAACCGTTCGTTTGCAGTAACCGTTTTCATTTTTAGGTTTCACTCTGTTTTCTCCTATAGGGATACATGTATTTGGAACTCTAATTCAAACACGGTTAGTGCTAGCTCCTTGAAACTTGACACAATAAAGCAGTTTCAAGTTCTATCTCTATGCTTTGTTTGCTGTTGATGTAGCCCTAAGCAGAGACTGGCGAAAATCACTTTCATGAAAAGGGGTTGCCAAGCTTCCAAAAAACTACGAGTTGCCTGAAATCTCAGCAAACATTTTTTTCACCAAATCTTGATGATTCTTTCAGGTAATGATCAGTACACCAAAACCACTTGGCTCACCAAATTTCGTTCTTCTAGGTTAAACCGTTCGGTTGCAGTAACCGTTTTCATTTTTAGGTTTCACTCTGATTTCTCCTATAGGGATACATGTATTTGGAACTCTAAATCAATCACGGTTTGTGCTAGCTCTTTGAAACTTGACAGAATAAAGCAGTTTAAAGTTCTATCTCTATGGTTTGTTAGCTGTTGATGTAGCCCTAAGAAGAGACTGGCGAAAATCCCTTTCATGGAAAGGGGGTTGCCAAGCTTCCAAAAAACTACGAGTTGCCTGAAATCTCAGCAAACATTTTTTCACCCAATCTTGATGATTCTTTCAGGTAATGATCAGTACACCAAAACCACTTGGCTCATCAAATTTTGTTCTTCTAGGTTAGACCGTTCGTTTGCAGTAACCGTTTTCATTTTTAGGTTTCTCTCTTTTCTCCTATAGGTATACATGTATTTGGAACTCTAAATCAAAAACGGTTTGTGCTAGCTCATTGAAACTTGACACAATAAAGCAGTTGCAAGTTCTATCTCTATGCTTTGTTTGCTGTTGATGTAGCCCTAAGCAGAAAATGGCGAAAATCACTTTCATGGAAAGGGGTTGCCAAGCTTCCAAAAACTACGAGTTGCCTGAAATCTAAGCAAACATTTTTTCACCCAATCTTGATGATTCTTTCAGGTAATGATCAGTACACCAAAACCACTTGGCTCACCAAATTTCGTTCTTCTACGTTAAACCGTTCGTTTGCAGTAACCGTTTTCATTTTTAGGTTTCACTCTGTTTACTCCTATAGGGATACATGTATTTGGAACTCTAAATCAAACACGGTTTGTGCTAGCTCTTTGAAACTTGACACAATAAAGCAGTTTCAAGTTCTACTCTATGCTTTGTTTGCTGTTGATGTAGCCCTAAGCAGACACTGGCGAAAATCCCTTTCATCGGAAGGGGTTGCCAAGCTTCCAAAAAACTACGAGTTGCCTGAAATCTCAGCAAACATTTTTTCACCCAATTTGATGATTCTTTCAGGTAATGATCAGTACACCAAAACCACTTGGCTAACCAAAATTCTTTCTTCTAGGTTAAACCGTTCGTTAGCAGTAACCGTTTTCATTTTTAGGTTTCACTCTGTTTTCTCCTACAGGGATACATGTATTTGGAACTCTAAATCAAACACGGTTCGTGCTAGCTCTTTGAAACTTGACACAATAAAGCAGTTTCAAGTTCTCTCTCTATTCTTTGTTTGCTGTTGATGTAGCCCTAAGCAGAGACTGGTAAAAATCACTTTCATGGAAAGGGTTGACAAGCTTCCAAAAAACTACGAGTTGCCTGAAAGTTCAGCAAACATTTTTTCACCCAATCTTGATGATTCTTTCAGGTAATGATCAGTACAACAAAACCACTTGGCTCACCAAATTTCGTTCTTCTAGGTTAAACCGTTCGGTTGCAGTAACCGTTTTCATTTTTAGGTTTCACTCTGATTTCTCCTATAGGGATACATGTATTTGGAACTCTAAATCAAACACGGTTGGTGCTAGCTCTTTGAAACTTGACAGAATAAAGCAGTTTAAAGTTCTATCTCTATGGTTTGTTAGCTGTTGATGTAGCCCTAAGAAGAGACTGGCGAAAATCCCTTTCATGGAAACTGGTTGCCAAGCTTCCAAAAAACTACGAGTTGCCTGAAATCTCAGCAAACATTTTTTCACCCAATCTTGATGATTCTTTCAGGTAATGATTAGTACACCAAAACCACTTGGCTCACCAAATTTCGTTCTTCTACGTTAAACCGTTCATTTGCAGTAACCGTTTTCATTTTTAGGTTTCACTCTGTTTTCTCCTATAGGGATACATGTATTTGGAACTCTAAATCAAACACGGTTTGTGCTAGCTCTTTGAAACTTGACACAATAAAGCAGTTTCAAGTTCTATCTCTATGCATTGTTTGCTGTTGATGTAGCCCTAAGCAGAGAATGGCGAAAATCCCTTCATAGAAAGGGGTTGCCAAGCTTCCAAAAAAGTACGAGTTGCCTGAAATCTCAGCAAACATTTTTTCACCCAATCTTGATGATTCTTTCAGGTAATGATCAGTACACCAAAACCACTTGGCTCACCAAATTTCGTTCTTCTAGGTTAAACCGTTCGTTTGCAGTAACCGTTTTCATTTTTAGGTTTCTCTCTTTTCTCCTATAGGTATACATGTATTTTGGAACTCTAAATCAAACACGGTTTGTGCTAGCTCTTTGAAACTTGACACAATAAAGCAGTTGCAAGTTCTATCTCTATGGTTTGTTTGCTGTTGATGTAGCACTAATCAGAGACTGGTGAAAATCAGTTTCATGGAAAAAGGTTGCCAAGCTTCCAAAAAACTACGAGTTGCCTGAAATCTCAGCAAACATTTTTTTTCCCAAACTTGATGATTCTTTCAGGTAATGATCAGTACACCAAAACCACTTGGCTCACCAAATTTCATTCTTCTAGGTTAAACTGTTCGTTAGCAGTAACCGTTTTTATTTTTAGGTTTCACTCTGTTTTCTCCTATAGGGATACATGTATTTGGAACTCTAAAACAAACACGGTTTTTGCTAGCTCTTTGAAACTTGACACAATAAAGCAGTTTCAAGTTCTCTTTCTATCCTTTGTTTACTGTTGATGTAGCCCTAAGCAGAGACTGGCGAAAATCACTTTCATGGAAAGGGGTTGCTAAGCTTCCAAAAAACTACGAGTTGCCTGAAATCTCAGCAAACATTTTTTCACCCAATCTTGATGATTCTTTCAGGTAATGATCAGTACACCAAAACCACTTGGCTCACCAAATTTCGTTCTTCTAGGTTAAACCGTTTGTTTGCAGTAACCGTTTTCATTTTTAGGTTTCACTCTGTTTTCTCCTATAGGAATACATGTATTTGGAACTCTATATCAAACACGGTTTCTGCTAGCTCTTTGAAACTTGACACAATAAAGCAGTTTCAAGTTCTTTCTCTATGGATTGTTTGCTCTTGATGTAGCCCTAAGCAGAGACTTGCGAAAATCACTTTCATGGAAAAGGGTTGACAAGCTTCCAAAAAACTACGAGTTGCCTGAAATCTCAGCAAACATTTTTTTCACCCAATCTTGATGATTCTTTCAGGTAATTATCAGTACACCAAAACCACTTGGCTCACCAAATTTCGTTCTTCTAGGTTAAACCGTTCGTTTGCAGTAACCGTTTTCATTTTTAGGTTTCTCTCTTTTCTCCTATAGGTATACATGTATTTGGAACTCTAAATCAAACACGGTTTGTGCTAGCTCTTTGAAACTTGACACAATAAAACAGTTGCAAGTTCTATCTCTATGGTTTCTTTGCTGTTGATGTAGCCCTAATCAGAGACTGGCGAAAATCACTTTCATGAAAATGGGTTGCCAAGCTTCCAAAAAACTACGAGTTTCCTGAAATCTCAGCAAACATTTTTTCACCCAATCTTGATGATTCTTTCAGGTAATGATCAGTACACCAAACCACTTGGCTCAACAAATTTCATTCTTCTAGGTTAAACTGTTCGTTAGCAGTAACCATTTTCATTTTCAGGTTTCACTCTGTTTTCTCTATAGGGATACATGTATTTGGAACTCTAAATCAAAACACGGTTTTTGCTAGCTCTTTGAAACTTGACACAATAAAGCAGTTTCAAGTTCTCTTTCTATGCTTTGTTTGCTGTTGATGTAGCCCTAAGCAGAGACTGGTAAAAATCACTTTCATGGAAAGCGGTTGCCAAGCTTCCAAAAAACTACGAGTTGCCTGAAATCTCAGCAAACATTTTTTCACACAATCTTGATGATTCTTTCAGGTAATGATCAGTACACCAAAACCACTTGGCTCACCAAATTTCGTTCTTCTAGGTTAAACCGTTCGTTTACAGTAACCGTTTTCATTTTTAGGTTTCACTCTGTTTTCTCCTATAGGGATACATGTATTTGGAACTCTAAATCAAACACGGTTTGTGCTAGCTCTTTGAATCTTGACACAATAAAGCAGTTTCAAGTTCTCTCTCTATGGTTTGTTTGCTGTTGATGTAGACCTTAGCAGAGAATGGCGAAAATCACTTTCATGGAAAGGGGTTGCCAAGCTTCCAAAAAACTACGAGTGGCCTGAAATCTCAGCAAACATTTTCTCACCCAATCTTGATGATTCTTTCAGGTAATGATCAGTACACCAAAACCACTTGGCTCATCAAATTTTGTTCTTCTAGGTTAGACCGTTCGTTTGCAGTAACCGTTTTCATTTTTAGGTTTCTCTCTTTTCTCCTATAGGTATACATGTATTTGGAACTCTAAATCAAAAACGGTTTGTGCTAGCTCATTGAAACTTGACACAATAAAGCAGTTGCAAGTTCTATCTCTATGCTTTGTTTGCTGTTGATGTAGCCCTAAGCAGAGAATGGCGAAAATCACTTTTCATGGAAAGGGGTTGCCAAGCTTCCAAAAAACTACGAGTTGCCTGAAATCTAAGCAAACATTTTTTCACCCAATCTTGATGATTCTTTCAGGTAATGATCAGTACACCAAAACCACTTGGCTCACCAAATTTCGTTCTTCTACGTTAAACCGTTCGTTTGCAGTAACCGTTTTCATTTTTAGGTTTCACTCTGTTTACTCCTATAGGGATACATGTATTTGGAACTCTAAATCAAACACGGTTTGTGCTAGCTCTTTGAAACTTGACACAATAAAGCAGTTTCAAGTTCTACCTCTATGCTTTGTTTGCTGTTGATGTAGCCCTAAGCAGACACTGGCGAAAATCCCTTTCATCGAAAGGGGTTGCCAAGCTTCCAAAAAACTACGAGTTGCCTGAAATCTCAGCAAACATTTTTTCACCCAATTTGATGATTCTTTCAGGTAATGATCAGTACACCAAAACCACTTGGCTAACCAAAATTCTTTCTTCTAGGTTAAACCGTTCGTTAGCAGTAACCGTTTTTATTTTTAGGTTTCACTCTGTTTTCTCCTACAGGGATACATGTATTTGGAACTCTAAATCAAACACGGTTCGTGCTAGCTCTTTGAAACTTGACACAATAAAGCAGTTTCAAGTTCTCTCTCTATTCTTTGTTTGCTGTTGATGTAGCCTAAGCAGAGACTGGTAAAAATCACTTTCATGGAAAGGGTTGACAAGCTTCCAAAAAACTACGAGTTGCCTGAAAGTTCAGCAAACATTTTTTCACCCAATCTTGATGATTCTTTCAGGTAATGATCAGTACAACAAAACCACTTGGCTCACCAAATTTCGTTCTTCTAGGTTAAACCGTTCGGTTGCAGTAACCGTTTTCATTTTTAGGTTTCACTCTGATTTCTCCTATAGGGATACATGTATTTGGAACTCTAAATCAAACACGGTTGGTGCTAGCTCTTTGAAACTTGACAGAATAAAGCAGTTTAAAGTTCTATCTCTATGGTTTGTTAGCTGTTGATGTAGCCCTAAGAAGAGACTGGCGAAAATCCCTTTCATGGAAACTGGTTGCCAAGCTTCCAAAAACTACGAGTTTGCCTGAAATCTCAGCAAACATTTTTTCACCCAATCTTGATGATTCTTTCAGGTAATGATCAGTACACCAAAACCACTTGGCTCACCAAATTTCGTTCTTCTACGTTAAACCGTTCATTTGCAGTAACCGTTTTCATTTTTAGGTTTCACTCTGTTTTCTCCTATAGGGATACATGTATTTGGAACTCTAAATCAAACACGGTTTGTGCTAGCTCTTTGAAACTTGACACAATAAAGCAGTTTCAAGTTCTATCTCTATGCATTGTTTGCTGTTGATGTAGCCCTAAGCAGAGAATGGCGAAAATCCCTTTCATAGAAAGGGGTTGCCAAGCTTCCAAAAAAGTACGAGTTGCCTGAAATCTCAGCAAACATTTTTTCACCCAATCTTGATGATTCTTTCAGGTAATGATCAGTACACCAAAACCACTTGGCTCACCAAATTTCGTTCTTCTAGGTTAAACCGTTCGTTTGCAGTAACCGTTTTCATTTTTAGGTTTCTCTCTTTTCTCCTATAGGTATACATGTATTTGGAACTCTAAATCAAACACGGTTTGTGCTAGCTCTTTGAAACTTGACACAATAAAGCAGTGCAAGTTCTATCTCTATGGTTTGTTTGCTGTTGATGTAGCACTAATCAGAGACTGGTGAAAATCAGTTTCATGGAAAAAGGTTGCTAAGCTTCCAAAAAACTACGAGTTGCCTGAAAATCTCAGCAAACATTTTTTTTCCCAAACTTGATGATTCTTTCAGGTAATGATCAGTACACCAAAACCACTTGGCTCACCAAATTTCATTCTTGTAGGTTAAACTGTTCGTTAGCAGTAACCGTTTTTATTTTCAGGTTTCACTCTGTTTTCTCCTATAGGGATACATGTATTTGGAACTCTAAAACAAACACGGTTTTTGCTAGCTCTTTGAAACTTGACACAATAAAGCAGTTTCAAGTTCTCTTTCTATCCTTTGTTTACTGTTGATGTAGCCCTAAGCAGAGACTGGCGAAAATCACTTTCATGGAAAGGGGTTGCTAAGCTTCCAAAAAACTACGAGTTGCCTGAAATCTCAGCAAACATTTTTTCACCCAATCTTGATGATTCTTTCAGGTAATGATCAGTACACCAAAACCACTTGGCTCACCAAATTTCGTTCTTCTAGGTTAAACCGTTCGTTTGCAGTAACCGTTTTCATTTTTAGGTTTCACTCTGTTTTCTCCTATAGGAATACATGTATTTGGAACTCTAAATCAAACACGGTTTCTGCTAGCTCTTTGAAACTTGACACAATAAAGCAGTTTCAAGTTCTTTCTCTATGGATTGTTTGCTCTTGATGTAGCCCTAAGCAGAGACTTGCGAAAATCACTTTCATGGAAAAGGGTTGACAAGCTTCCAAAAAACTACGAGTTGCCTGAAATCTCAGCAAACATTTTTTCACCCAATCTTGATGATTCTTTCAGGTAATTATCAGTACACCAAAACCACTTGGCTCACCAAATTTCGTTCTTCTAGGTTAAACCGTTCGTTTGCCGTAACCGTTTTCATTTTTAGGTTTCTCTCTTTTCTCCTATAGGGATACATGTATTTGGAACTCTAAATCAAACACGGTTTGTGCTAGCTCTTTGAAACTTGACACAATAAAGCAGTTGCAAGTTCTATCTCTATGATTTCTTTGCTGTTGATGTAGCCCTAATCAGAGACTGGCGAAAATCACTTTCATGAAAATGGGTTGCCAAGCTTTTAAAAAACTACGAGTTTCCTGAAATCTCAGCAAACATTTTTTCACCCAATCTTGATGATTCTTTCAGGTAATGATCAGTACACCAAAACCACTTGGCTCAACAAATTTCATTCTTCTAGGTTAAACTGTTCGTTAGCAGTAACCATTTTCATTTTCAGGTTTCACTCTGTTTTCTCCTATAGGGATACATGTATTTGGAACTCTAAATCAAACACGGTTTTTGCTAGCTCTTTGAAACTTGACACAATAAAGCAGTTTCAAGTTCTCTTTCTATGCTTTGTTTGCTGTTGATGTAGCCCTAAGCAGAGACTGGTAAAAATCACTTTCATGGAAAGCGGTTGCCAAGCTTCCAAAAAACTACGAGTTGCCTGAAATCTCAGCAAACATTTTTTCACACAATCTTGATGATTCTTTCAGGTAATGATCAGTACACCAAAACCACTTGGCTCACCAAATTTCGTTCTTCTAGTTTAAACCGTTCGTTTGCAGTAACCGTTTTCATTTTTTAGGTTTCACTCTGTTTTCTCCTATAGGGATACATGTATTTGGAACTCTAAATCAAACACGGTTTGTGCTAGCTCTTTGAAACTTGACACAATAAAGCAGTTTCAAGTTCTCTCTCTATGCTTTGTTTGCTGTTTATGTAGCCCTAAGCAGAGACTGGCAAAAATCACTTTCATGGAAAGGGTTTTCCAAGCATCCAAAAAACTTCGAGTTGCCTGAAATCTCAGCAAACATTTTTTCACCCAATCTTGATGATTCTTTCAGGTATTGATCAGTACTCCAAAACCACTTGGCTCACCAAATTTCGTTCTTCTAGGTTAAACCGTTCGTTTGCAGTAACCGTTTTCATTTTTAGGTTTCACTCTGTTTTCTCCTATAGGGATACATGTATTTGGAACTCTAAATCAAACACGGTTTGTGCTAGCTCTTTGAAACTTGACACAATAAAGCAGCTTCAAGTTCTATCTCTATGCTTCTTTTGCTGTTGATGTATCCCTAAGCAGAGACTTACGAAAATCACTTTCATGGCAAGGGGTTGCCAAGCTTCGAAAAAACTACGAGTTGCCTGAAATCTCAGCAAACATTTTTTCACCCAATCTAGATGATTCTTTCAGGTAATGATCAGTACACCAAAACCACTTGGCTCATCAAATTTCGTTCTTCTAGTTTAGACCGTTCGTTTGCAGT
Source organism: Ictidomys tridecemlineatus (assembly GCF_052094955.1). Lineage (NCBI taxonomy): Eukaryota > Metazoa > Chordata > Mammalia > Rodentia > Sciuridae > Ictidomys > Ictidomys tridecemlineatus. Next base: position 25,922 of record NW_027521920.1, on the reverse strand, counting down.
AACCGTTTTTATTTTTAGGTTTCACTCTGTTTTCTCCTATAGGGATACATGTATTTGGAACTCTAAATCAAAAACGGTTTGTGCTAGCTCATTGAAACTTGACACAATAAAGCAGTTGCAAGTTCTATCTCTATGCTTTGTTTGCTGTTGATGTAGCCCTAAGCAGAGAATAGCGAAAATCACTTTCATGGAAAGGGGTTGCCAAGCTTCCAAAAAACTACGAGTTGCCTGAAATCTCAGCAAACATTTTTTCACCCAATCTTGATGATTCTTTCACGTAATGATCAGTACACCAAAACCACTTGGCTCACCAAATTTCGTTCTTCTAGGTTAAACCGTTCGTTTGCAGTAACCGTTTTCATTTTTAGGTTTCACTCTGTTTTCTCCTATAGGGATACATGTATTTGGAACTCTAATTCAAACACGGTTAGTGCTACCTCCTTGAAACTTGACACAATAAAGCAGTTTCAAGTTCTATCTCTATGCTTTGTTTGCTGTTGATGTAGCCCTAAGCAGAGACTGGCGAAAATCACTTTCATGAAAAGGGGATGCCAAGCTTCCAAAAAACTACGAGTTGCCTGAAATCTCAGCAAACATTTTTTTCACCCAATCTTGATGATTCTTTCAGGTAATGATCAGTACACCAAAACCACTTGGCTCACCAAATTTCGTTCTTTAGGTTAAACCGTTCAGTTGCAGTAACCGTTTTCATTTTTAGGTTTCACTCTGATTTCTCCTATAGGGATACATGTATTTGGAACTCTAAATCAATCACGGTTTGTGCTAGCTCTTTGAAACTTGACAGAATAAAGCAGTTTAAAGTTCTATCTCTATGGTTTGTTAGCTGTTGATGTAGCCCTAAGAAGAGACTGGCGAAAATCCCTTTCATGGAAAGGGGTTGCCAAGCTTCCAAAAAACTACGAGTTGCCTGAAATCTCAGCAAACTTTTTTTCACCCAATCTTGATGATTCTTTCAGGTAATGATCAGTACACCAAAACAACTTGGCTCATCAAATTTCGTTCTTCTAGGTTAGACCGTTCGTTTGCAGTAACCGTTTTCATTTTTAGGTTTCACTCTGTTTTCTCCTATAGGGATACAAGTATTTGGAACTCTAAATCAAAAACGGTTTGTGCTAGCTCATTGAAACTTGACACAATAAAGCAGTTGCAAGTTCTATCTCTATGCTTTGTTTTCTGTTGATGTAGCCCTAAGCAGAGAATGGCGAAAATCACTTTCATGGAAAGGGGTTGCCAAGCTTCCAAAAAACTACGAGTTGCCTGAAATCTCAGCAAACATTTTTTCACCCAATCTTGATGATTCTTTCAGGTAATGATCAGTACACCAAAACCACTTGGCTCACCAAATTTCGTTCTTCTACGTTAAACCGTTCGTTTGCAGTAACCGTTTTCATTTTTAGGTTTCACTCTGTTTACTCCTATAGGGATACATGTATTTGGAACTCTAAATCAAACACGGTTTGTGCTAGCTCTTTGAAACTTGACACAATAAAGCAGTTTCAAGTTCTATCTCTATGCTTTGTTTGCTGTTGATGTAGCCCTAAGCAGAGACTGGCGAAAATCCCTTTCATCGAAAGGGGTTGCCAAGCTTCCAAAAAACTACGAGTTGCCTGAAATCTCAGCAAACATTTTTTCACCCAATTTGATGATTCTTTCAGGTAATGATCAGTACACCAAAACCACTTGGCTAACCAAAATTCTTTCTTCTAGGTTAAACCGTTCGTTAGCAGTAACCGTTTTCATTTTCAGGTTTCACTCTGTTTTCTCCTACAGGGATACATGTATTTGGAACTCTAAATCAAACACGGTTCGTGCTAGCTCTTTGAAACTTGACACAATAAAGCAGTTTCAAGTTCTCTCTCTATTCTTTGTTTGCTGTTGATGTAGCCCTAAGCAGAGACTGGTAAAAATCACTTTCATGGAAAGGGGTTGCCAAGATTCCAAAAAACTACGAGTTGCCTGAAAGTTCAGCAAACATTTTTTCACCCAATCTTGATGATTCTTTCAGGTAATGATCAGTACAACAAAACCACTTGGCTCACCAAATTTCGTTCTTCTAGGTTAAACCGTTCGGTTGCAGTAACCGTTTTCATTTTTAGGTTTCACTCTGATTTCTCCTATAGGGATACATGTATTTGGAACTCTAAATCAAACACGGTTGGTGCTAGCTCTTTGAAACTTGACAGAATAAAGCAGTTTAAAGTTCTATCTCTATGGTTTGTTAGCTGTTGATGTAGCCCTAAGAAGAGACTGGCGAAAATCCCTTTCATGGAAACTGGTTGCCAAGCTTCCAAAAAACTACGAGTTGCCTGAAATCTCAGCAAACATTTTTTCACCCAATCTTGATGATTCTTTCAGGTAATGATCAGTACACCAAAACCACTTGGCTCACCAAATTTCGTTCTTCTACGTTAAACCGTTCGTTTGCAGTAACCGTTTTCATTTTTAGGTTTCACTCTGTTTTCTCCTATAGGGATACATGTATTTGGAACTCTAAATCAAACACGGTTTGTGCTAGCTCTTTGAAACTTGACACAATAAAGCAGTTTCAAGTTCTATCTCTATGCTTTGTTTGCTGTTGATGTAGCCCTAAGCAGAGACTGGCGAAAATCACTTCCATGGAAAGGGGTTGCCAAGCCTCCAAAAAACTACGAGTTACCTGAAATTTCAGCAAACATTTTTTCACCCAATCTTGATGATTCTTTCAGGTAATGATCAGTACACGAAAAACACTTGGCTCACCAAATTTCGTTCTTCTAGCTTAAACCGTTCGTTTGCAGTAACCGTTTTCATTTTTAGGTTTCACTCTGTTTTCTCCTATAGGGATACATGTATTTGGAACTCTAAATCAAACACGGTTTGTGCTAGCTCTTTGAAACTTGACACAATAAAGCAGTTTCACGTTCTCTCTCTATGGTTTGTTTGCTGTTGATGTAGACCTTAGCAGAGACTGGGGAAAATCACTTTCATGGAAAGGGGTTGCCAAGCTTCCAAAAAACTACGAGTTGCCTGAAATCTCAGCAAACATTTTCTCACCCAATCTTGATGATTCTTTCAGGTAATGATTAGTACACCAAAACCACTTTGCTCACCAAATTTAGTTCTTCTAGGTTAAACCGTTTGTTTGCACTAACCGTTTTTATTTTTAGGTTTCACTCTGTTTTCTCCTATAGAAATACATGTATTTGGAACTCTAAATGAAACACGGTTTGTGCTAGCTCTTTGAAACTTGACACAATAAAGCAGTTTCAAGTTCTATCTCTATGCTTTCTTGCTGTTGATGTAGCGCTAAGCAGAAACTGGCGAAAATAACTTTCATGGAATGGGGTTGCCAAGCTTTAAAAAATCTACGAGTTGCCTGAAATCTCAGCAAACATTTTATCACCCAATCTTGATGATTCTTTCAGGTAATGATCAGTACACCAAAACCACTGGCTCACCAAATTTCGTTCTTCTAGGTTAAACCGTTCGTTTGTAGTAACCGTTTTCATTTTTAGGTTTCACTCTGTTTTCTCCTATAGGGATACATGTATTTGGAACTCTAAATCAAACACGGTTTGTGCTAGCTCTTTGAAACTTGACACAATAAAGCAGTTTCAAGATCTATCTCTATGCTTTGTTTCCTGTTGATGTAGCCCTAAGCAGAGACTGGCGAAAATCACTTTCATGGAAAGGGGTTGCCAAGCTTCCCAAAAACTACGAGTTGCCTGAAAGTTCAGCAAACATTTTTTCACCCAATCTTGATAATTCTTTCAGGTAATGATCAGTACACCAAAACCACTTGGCTCACCAAATTTCGTTTTTCTAGGTTAAACCGTTCGTTTGCAGTAACCGTTTTCATTTTTAGGTTTCACTCTGTTTTCTCCCATAGGGATACATGTATTTGGAACTCTAAATCAAACACGGTTTGTGCTAGCTCTTTGAAACTTGACACAATAAAGCAGTTTCAAGTTCTATCTCTATGCTTTGTTTGCTGTTGATGTAGCTCTAAGCAGAGACTGGCGAAAATCACTTTCATTGAAAGGGGTTGCCAAGCTTCCAAAAAACTACGAGTTGCCTGAAAGTTCAGCAAACACTTTTTCACCCAAACTTGATGATTCTTTCAGGTAATGATCAGTACACCAAAACCACTTGGCTAACAAAATTTAGTTCTTCTAGGTTAAACCGTTCATTTGCAGTAACCGTTTTCATTTTTAGGTTTCACTCTGTTTTCTCCTATAGGGATACAAGTATTTGGAACTCTAAATCAAACACGGTTTGTGCTAGCTCTTTGAAACTTGACACAATAAAGCAGTTTCAAATTCTATCTCTATGCTTTGTTTGCTGTTGATGTAGCCCTAAGCAGAGACTGGCGAACATCACTTTCATGGAAAGGGGATGCCAAGCTTCCAAAAAACTACGAGTTCCCTGAATTCTCAGCAAACATTTTTTCACCCAATCTTGATGATTCTTTCAGGTAATGATCAGTACACCAAAACCACTTGGCTCAGCAAATGTTGTTCTTCTAGGTTAAATCATTCCTTTGCAGTAGCCGTTTTCATTTTTAGGTTTCACTCTGTTTTCTCCTCTAGGGATACATGTATTTGGAACTCTAAATCAAACACGGTTTGTGCTAGTTGTTTGAAACTTGACACAATAAAGCAGTTTCAAGTTCTATCTCTATGCTTTCTTTGCTGTTGATGTAGCCCTATGCAGAGACTAGCGAAAATCACTTTCATGGAAAGGGGTTGCCAAGATTCCAAAAAACTACGAGTTGCCTGAAATCTGAGCAAAATTTTTTCAAACAATCTTGATGATTCTTTCAGGTAATGATCAGTACACCAAAATCACTTGGCTAACCAAATTTCGTTCTTCTATGTTAAACCGTTCGTTTGCAGTAACCGTTTTCATTCTTAGGTTTCACTCTGTTTTCTCTTATAGGGATACATGTATTTGGAAAGCTAAATCAAACACGGTTTGTGCTAGCTCTTTGAAACTTGACACAATAAAGCAGTTTCAAGTTCTATCTCTATGGTTTGTTTGCTGTTGATGTAGCCCTAAGCAGAGACTGTCGAAAATCACTTTCATGGAAAGGGGTTGCCCAGCTTCCAAAAAACTACGAGTTGCCTGAAATCTCAGCAAACATTTTTTCACCCAATCTTGATGATTCTTTCAGGTAATGGTCAGTACACCAAAACCACTTGGCTCACCAAATTTCGTTCTTCTAGGTTAAACCGTTCGTTTGCAGTAGCCGTTTTCATTTTTAAGTTTCACTCTGTTTTCTCCTTTAGGGATACATGTATTTGGAACTCTAAATCAAACACGGTTTGTGCTAGCTCTTTGAAACTTGACACAATAAAGCAGTTTCAAGTTCTCTCTCTATGCTTTCTTTCCTGTTGATGTAGCCCTAAGCAGAGACTGGCGAAAATCACTTTCATGGAAAGGGGTTGCCAAGCTTCCAAAAAACTACGAGTTGCCTGAAATCTCAGCAAACATTTTCTCACCCAATCTTGATGATTCTTTCAGGTAATGATCAGTACACCAAAACCACTTGGCTCACCAAATTTCGTTCTTCTAGGTAAAACCGTTCGTTTGCAGTAACCCTTTTCATTTTTAGGTTTCACTCTGTTTTCTCGTATAGGGATACATGTATTTGGAACTCTAAATCAAACACGGTTTGTGCTAGCTCTTTGAAACTTGACACAATAAAGCAGTTTCAAGTTCTATCTCTATGCTTTCTTTGCTGTTGATGTAGCCCTAAGCAGAGACTGGCGAAAATCCCTTTCATGGAAAGGGGTTGCCTAGCTACTCAAAAACTACAGGTTGCCTGAAATCTCAGCAAACACTTTTTCACCCAATCTTGATGATTCTTTCAGGTAATGATCAGTACACCAAAACCACTTGGCTCACCACATTTCGTTCTTCTAGGTTAAACCGTTCGTTTGCAGTAACCGTTTTCATTTTTAGGTTTCACTCTGTTTACTCCTATAGGGATACATGTATTGGGAACTCTAAATCAAACACGGTTTGTGCTAGCTCTATGAAACTTGACACAATAAAGCAGTTTCAAGTTCTATCTCTATGCTTTGTTTGCTGTTGATGTAGCCCTAAGCAGAGACTGGCGAAAATCACTTTCATGGAAATAGGTTGCCAAGCTTCCAAAAAACTACGAGTTGCCTGAAATCTCAGCAAACATTTTTTCACCCAATCTTGATGATTCTCTCAGGTAATGATCAGTACACCAAAACCACTTGGCTCACCAAATTTCGTTCTTCTAGGTTAAACCATTCGTTTGCAGAAACCGTTTACATTTTTAGGTTTCACTCTGTTTTCTCCTATAGGGATACATGTATTTGGAACTCTAAATCAAACACGGTTTGTGCTAGCTCTTTGAAACTTGACACAATAAAGCAGTTTCCAGTTCTATCTCTATGCTTTGTTTGCTGTTGATGTAGCCCTAAGCAGAGACTGGCGAAAATCACTTTCATGGAAAGGGGTTGCCAAGCTTCCAAAAATCTACGAGTTGCCTGAAATCTCAGCAAACATTTTTTCACCCAATCTTGATGATTCTTTCAGGTAATGATCAGTACACCAAAACCACTTGGCTCACCAAATTTCCTTCTTCTAGGTTAAACCGTTCGTTTGCAGTAACCGTTTTCATTTTTAGGTTTCACTCTGTTTTCTCCTATAGGGATACATGTATTTGGAACTCTAAATCAAACACGGTTTGTGCTAGCTCTTTGAAACTTGACACAATAAAGCAGTTTCAAGTTCTCTCTCTATGGTTTGTTTGCTGTTGATGTAGACCTTAGCAGAGACTGGGGAAAATCACTTTCATGGAAAGGGGTTGCCAAGCTTCCAAAAATCTACGAGTTGCCTGAAATCTCAGCAAACATTTTCTCACCCAATCTTGATGATTCTTTCAGGTAATGATCAGTACACCAAAACCACTTGGCTCAGCAAAATTCGTTCTTCTACGTTAAACCGTTCGTTGGCCGTAACAGTTTTCATTTTCAGGTTTCACTCTGTTTTCTCCTATAGGGATACATGTGTTTGGAACTCTAAATCAAACACGGTTTTTGCTAGCTCTTCGAAACTTGACACAATAAAGCAGTTTCAAGTTCTATCTCTATGCTTTGTTTGCTGTTGATGTAGCCCTAAGCATAGACTGGCGAAAATCACTTTCATGGCAAGGGGTTGCCAAGCTTCGAAAAAACTACGAGTTGCCTGAAATCTCAGCAAACATTTTTTCACCCAATCTAGATGATTCTTTCAGGTAATGATCAGTGCACCAAAACCACTTGGCTCATCAAATTTCGTTCTTCTAGGTTAGACCGTTCGTTTGCAGTAACTGTTTTCATTTTTAGGTTTCACTCTGTTTTCTCCTATAGGGATACATGTATTTGGAACTCTAAATCAAAAACGGTTTGTGGTAGCTCATTGAAACTTGACACAATAAAGCAGTTGCAAGTTCTATCTCTATGCTTTGTTTGCTGTTGATGTAGCCCTAAAAAGAGAATGGCGAAAATCACTTTCATGGAAAGGGGTTGCCAAGCTTCCAAAAAACTACGAGTTGCCTGAAATCTCAGCAAACATTTTTTCACCCAATCTTGATGATTCTTTCACGTAATGATCAGTACACCAAAACCACTTGGCTCACCAAATTTCGTTCTTCTAGGTTAAACCGTTCGTTTGCAGTAACCGTTTTCATTTTTAGGTTTCACTCTGATTTCTCCTATAGGGATACATGTATTTGGAACTCTAAATCAAACACGGTTTGTGCTAGTTCTTTGAAACTTGACACAATAAAGCAGTTTCAAGTTCTATCTCTATGCTTTGTTTGCTGTTGATGTAGCCCTAAGCAGAGACTGGCGAAAATACCTTTCAGGGAAAGGGGTTTCCAAGCTTCCAAAAAACTACGAGTTTCCAGAAATCTCAGCAAACATTTTTTCACCCAATCTTGATGATTCTTTCAGGTAATGATCAGTACACCAAAACCACTTGGCTCACCAAATTTCGTTCTTCTAGGTTAAACCGTTCGTTTGCAGTAACCGTTTTCATTTTTAGGTTTCACTCTGTTTTCTCCTATAGGGATACATGTATTTGGAACTCTAAATCAAACACGGTTAGTGCTAGCTCCTAGAAACTTGACACAATAAAGCAGTTTCAAGTTCTATCTCTATGCTTTGTTTGCTGTTGATGTAGCCCTAAGCAGAGACTGGCGAAAATCACTTTCATGAAAAGGTGTTGCCAAGCTTCCAAAAAACTACGAGTTGCCTGAAATCTCAGCAAACATTTTTTCACCCAATCTTGATGATTCTTTCAGGTAATGATCAGTACACCAAAACCACTTGGCTCACCAAATTTCGTTCTTCTAGGTTAAACCGTTCGTTTGCAGTAACCGTTTTCATTTTTAGGTTTCACTCTGATTTCTCCTATAGGGATACATGTATTTGGAACTCTAAATCAAACACGGTTTGTGCTAGCTCTTTGAAACTTGACAGAATAAAGCAGTTTAAAGTTCTATCTCTATGGTTTGTTAGCTGTTGATGTAGCCCTAAGAAGAGACTGGCGAAAATCCCTTTCATGGAAAGGGGTTGCCAAGCTTCCAAAAAACTACGAGTTGCCTGAAATCTCAGCAAACATTTTTTCACCCTATCTTGATGATTCTTTCAGGTAATGATCAGTACACCAAAACCACTTGGCTCACCAAATTTCGTTCTTCTACGTTAAACCGTTCGTTTGCAGTAACCGTTTTCATTTTTAGGTTTCACTCTGTTTACTCCTATAGGGATACATGTATTTGGAACTCTAAATCAAACACGGTTTGTGCTAGCTCTTTGAAACTTGACACAATAAAGCAGTTTCAAGTTCTATCTCTATGCTTTGTTTGCTGTTGATGTAGCCCTAAGCAGAGACTGGCGAAAATCCCTTTCATCGAAAGGGGTTGCCAAGCTTCCAAAAAACTACGAGTTGCCTGAAATCTCAGCAAACATTTTTTCACCCAATTTGATGATTCTTTCAGGTAATGATCAGTACACCAAAACCACTTGTCTAACTAAAATTCTTTCTTCTAGGTTAAACCGTTCGTTAGCAGTAACCGTTTTCATTTTCAGGTTTCACTCTGTTTTCTCCTACAGGGATACATGTATTTGGAACTCTAAATCAAACACGGTTCGTGCTAGCTCTTTGAAACTTGAAACAATAAAGCAGTTTCAAGTTCTATCTCTATGGTTTGTTTGCTGTTGATGTAGCCCTAAGCAGAGACTGGTAAAAATCACTTTCATGGAAAGGGGTTGCCAAGCTTCCAAAAACTACGAGTTGCCTGAAAGCTCAGCAGCAAACATTTTTTTCACCCAATCTTGATGATTCTTTCAGGTAATGATCAGTACAACAAAACCACTTGGCTCACCAAATTTCGTTCTTCTAGGTTTAACCGTTCGGTTGCAGTAACCGTTTTCATTTTTAGGTTTCACTCTGATTTCTCCTATAGGGATACATGTATTTGGAACTCTAAATCAAAACACGGTTTGTGCTAGCTCTTTGAAACTTGACAGAATAAAGCAGTTTAAAGTTCTACCTCTATGGTTTGTTAGCTGTTGATGTAGCCCTAAGAAGAGACTGGCGAAAATCCCATTCATTGAAAGGGGTTGCCAAGCTTCCAAAAAACTACGAGTTGCCTGAAATCTCAGCAAACATTTTTTCACCCAATCTTGATGATTCTTTCAGGAATGATCAGTACACCAAAACCACTTGGCTCACCAAATTTCGTTCTTCTACGTTAAACCGTTCGTTTGCAGTAACCGTTTTCATTTAGGTTTCACTCTGTTTTCCTCCTATAGGGATACATGTATTTGGAACTCTAAATCAAACACGGTTTGTGCTAGCTCTTTGAAACTTGACACAATAAAGCAGTTTCAAGTTCTATGTCTATGCTTTGTTTGTTGTTGATGTAGCCCTAAGCAGAGACTGGCGAAAATCACTTTCATGGAAAGGGGTTGCCAAGCTTCCAAAAAAACTACGAGTTACCTGAAATTTCAGCAAACATTTTTTCACCCAATCTTGATGATTCTTTCAGGTAATGATCAGTACACGAAAACCACTTGGCTCACCAAATTTCGTTCTTCTAGCTTAAACCGTTCGTTTGCAGTAACCGTTTTCATTTTTAGGTTTCACTCTGTTTTCTCCTATAGGGATACATGTATTTGGAACTCTAAATCAAACACGGTTTGTGCTAGCTCTTTGAAAACTTGACACAATAAAGCAGTTTCAAGTTCTATCTCTATGGTTTGTTTGCTGTTGATGTAGCCCTAAGCAGAGACTGCGAAAATTCACTTCATGGAAAGGGGTTGCCAAGCTTCCAAAAAACTACGAGTTTCCTGAAATCTCAGCAAACATTTTTTCACCAATCTTGATGATTCTTTCAGGTAATGATCAGTACACCAAAACCACTTGCTCACCAAATTTCGTTCTTCTAGGTTAAACCCTTCGTTTGCAGTAACCGTTTTCATTTTTAGGTTTCACTCTGTTTTCTCCTATAGGGATACATGTATTTGGAACTCTAAATCAAACACAGTTTGTGCTAGCTCTTTGAAACTTGACACAATAAAGCAGTTTCAAGTTCTATCTCTATGGTTTGTTTGCTGTTGATGTAGCCCTAAGCAGAGACTGGCGAAAATCACTTTCATGAAAAGGGGTTGCCAACTTCCAAAAAACTACGAGTTGCCTGAAATCTCAGCAAACATTTTTCACCCAATCTTGATGATTCTTTCATGTAATGATCAGTACACCCAAAACCACTTGGCTCAGCAAATGTTGTTCTTCTAGGTTAAATCATTCGTTTGCAGTAGCCGTTTTCATTTTTAGGTTTCACTCTGTTTTCTCCTCTAGGGATACATGTATTTGGAACTCTAAATCAAACACGGTTTGTGCTAGTTGTTTGAAACTTGACACAATAAAGCCAGTTTCAAGTTCTATCTCTATGCTTTCTTTGCTGTTGATGTAGCCCTATGCAGAGACTAGCGAAAATCACTTTCATGGAAAGGGGTTGCCAAGATTCCAAAAACTACGAGTTGCCTGAAATCTGAGCAAAATTTTTTCAAACAATCTTGATGATTCTTTCAGGTAATGATCAGTACACCAAAATCACTTGGCTAACCAAATTCGTTCTTCTATGTTAAACCGTTCGTTTGCAGTAACCGTTTTCATTTTTAGCTTTCACTCTGTTTTCTCCTATAGGATACATGTATTTGGAACTCTAAATCAAACACGGTTTGTGCTAGCTCTTTGAAACTTGACACAATAAAGCAGTTTCAAGTTCTATCTCTATGCTTTCTTTGCTGTTGATGTAGCCCTAAACAGAGACTGGCGAAAATCACTTTCCAGGAAAGGGGTTGCCAAGCTTCCAAAAAACTAAGAGTTGCCTGAAATCTCAGCAAACATTTTTTTCACCCAATCTTGATAATTCTTTCAGGTAATGATCAGTACACCAAAACCACTTGGCTCACCAAATTTCGTTCTTCTAGTTTAAACCGTTCGGTTGCAGTAACCGTTTTCAATTTTTAGGTTTCACTCTGATTTCTCCTATAGGGATACATGTATTTGGAACTCTAAATCAAACACGGTTTGTGCTAGCTCTTTGAAACTTGACAGAATAAAGCAGTTTTAAAGGTTCTACCTCTATGGTTTGTTAGCTGTTGATGTAGCCCTAAGAAGAGACTGGCGAAAATCCCTTTCATGGAAAGGGGTTGCCAAGCTTCCAAAAAACTACGAGTTGCCTGAAATCTCAGCAAACATTTTTTCACCCAATCTTGATGATTCTTTCAGGTAATGATCAGTACACCAAAACCACTTGGCTCACCCAAATTTCGTTCTTCTACGTTAAACCGTTCGTTTGCAGTAACCGTTTTCATTTTAGGTTTTCACTCTGTTTTCTCCTATAGGGATACATGTATTTGGAACTCTAAATCAAACACGGTTTGTGCTAGCTCTTTGAAACTTGACACCAATAAAGCAGTTTCAAGTTCTATGTCTATGCTTTGTTTGCTGTTGATGTAGCCCTAAGCAGAGACTGGCGAAAATCACTTTCATGGAAAGGGTTGCCAAGCTTCCAAAAACTACGAGTTACCTGAAATTTCAGCAAACATTTTTTCACCCAATCTTGATGATTCTTTCAGGTAATGATCAGTACACGAAAACCACTTGGCTCACCAAATTTCGTTCTTCTAGCTTAAACCGTTCATTTGCAGTAACCGTTTTCATTTTTAGGTTTCACTCTGTTTTCTCCTATAGGGATACATGTATTTGGAACTCTAAATCAAACACGGTTTGTGCTAGCTCTTTGAAACTTGACACAATAAAGCAGTTTCAAGTTCTATCTCTATGCTTTGTTTGCTGTTGATGTAGCCCTAAGCAGAGACTGGCGAAAATCACTTTCATGGAAAGGGGTTGCCAAGCTTCCAAAAAACTACGAGTTACCTGAAATTTCAGCAAACATTTTTTCACCCAATCTTGATGATTCTTTCAGGTAATGATCAGTACACCAAAACCACTTGGCTCACCAAATTTCGTTCTTCTAGGTTAAACCGTTCGTCTGCAGTAACCGTTTTCATTTTTAGGTTTCACTCTGTTTTCTCCTATAGGGATACATGTATTGGGAACTCTAAATCAAACACGGTTTGTGCTAACTCTATGAAACTTGACACAATAAAGCAGTTTCAAGTTCTATCTCTATGCTTTGTTTGCTGTTGATGTAGCCCTAAGCAGAGACTGGCGAAAATCACTTTCATGGAAATAGGTTGCCAAGCTTCCAAAAAACTACGAGTTGCCTGAAATCTCAGCAAACATTTTTTCACCCAATTCTTGATGATTCTTTCAGGTAATGATCAGTACACCAAAACACTTGGCTCACCAAATTTCCTTCTTCTAGGTTAAACCGTTCGTTTGCAGTAACCGTTTTCATTTTTAGGTTTCACTCTGTTTTCTCCTATAGGGATACATGTATTTGGAACTCTAAATCAAACACGGTTTGTGCTAGCTCTTTGAAACTTGACACAATAAAGCAGTTTCAAGTTCTATCTCTATGGTTTGTTTGCTGTTGATGTAGCGCTAAGCAGAGACTAGCGAAAATCACTTTCATGGAAAGGGGTTGCCAAGCTTCCAAAAACTACGAGTTTCCTGAAATCTCAGCAAACATTTTTTCACCCAATCTTGATGATTCTTTCAGGTAATGATCAGTACACCAAAACCACTTGGCTCACCAAATTTCGTTCTTCTAGGTTAAACCCTTCGTTTGCAGTAACCGTTTTCATTTTTAGGTTTCACTCTGTTTTCTCCTATAGGGATACATGTATTTGGAACTCTAAATCAAACACGGTTTGTGCTAGCTCTTTGAAACTTGACACAATAAAGCAGTTTCAAGTTCTATCTCTATGGTTGGTTTGCTGTTGATGTAGCCCTAAGCAGAGACTGGCGAAAATCACTTTCATGAAAAGGGGTTGCCAAGCTTCCAAAAAACTACGAGTTGCCTGAAATCTCAGCAAACATTTTTTCACCCAATCTTGATGATTCTTTCAGGTAATGATCAGTACACCAAAACCACTTGGCTCAGCAAATGTTGTTCTTCTAGGTTAAATCATTCGTTTGCAGTAGCCGTTTTCATTTTTAGGTTTCACTCTGTTTTCTCCTCTAGGGGATACATGTATTTGGAACTCTAAATCAAACACGGTTTGTGCTAGTTGTTTGAAACTTGACACAATAAAGCAGTTTCAAGTTCTATCTCTATGCTTTCTTTGCTGTTGATGTAGCCCTATGCAGAGACTAGCGAAAATCACTTTCATGGAAAGGGGTTGCCAAGATTCCAAAAAACTACGAGTTGCCTGAAATCTGAGCAAAATTTTTTCAAACAATCTTGATGATTCTTTTCAGGTAATGATCAGTACACCAAAATCACTTGGCTAACCAAATTTCGTTCTTCTATGTTAAACCGTTCGTTTGCAGTAACCGTTTTCATTTTTAGCTTTCACTCTGTTTTCTCCTATAGGGATACATGTATTTTGGAACTCTAAATCAAACACGGTTTGTGCTAGCTCTTTGAAACTTGACACAATAAAGCAGTTTCAAGTTCTATCTCTATGCTTTGTTTGCTGTTGATGTAGCCCTAAGCAGAGACTGGCGAAAATCACTGTCATGGAAAGGGGTTGCCAAGCTTCCAAAAACTACGAGTTGCCTGGAATCTCAGCAAACATTTTTTCACCCAATCTTGATGATTCTTTCAGGTAATGATCAGTACACCAAAAACCACTTGGCTCACCAAATTTCGTTCTTCTAGGTTAAACCGTTCGTGTGCAGTAACCGTTTTCATTTTTAGGTTTCACTCTGTTTTCTCCTATAGGGATACATGTATTTGGAACTCTAAATCAAACACGGTTTGTGCTAGCTCTTTGAAACTTGACACAATAAAGCAGTTTCCAGTCTATCTCCATGCTTTGTTTGCTGTTGATGTAGCCCTAAGCAGAGACTGGCGAAAATCACTTTCATGGAAAGGGGTTGCCAAGCTTCCAAAAAACTACGAGTTGCCTGAAATCTCAGCAAACATTTTTTCACCCAATCTTGATGATTCTTTCAGGTAATGATCAGTACACCAAAACCACTTGGCTCACCAAACTTAGTTCTTCTAGGTTAAACCGTTCGTTTGCAGTAACCGTTTTCATTTTTAGGTTTCACTCTGTTTCTCCTATAGGGATACATGTATTTGGAACTCTAAATCAAACACGTTTTGTGCTAGCTCTTTGAAACTTGACCACAATAAAGCAGTTTCAAATTCTATCTCTATGCTCTGTTTGCTGTTGATGTAGCACTAAGCCAGAGACTGGCAAAAATCACTTTCATGGAAGGGGTTGCCAAGCTTTCAAAAAATTAGGAGTTGCCTGAAATCTCAGAAAACATTTCTTCACCCAATCTTGATGATTCTTTCATGTAATGATCAGTATACCAAACCCACTTGGCTCACCAAATTTCGTTCTTCTAGGTTAAACCGTTTGTTTGCCCTACCCGTTTTCACTTTTAGGTTTCACTCTGTTTTCTCCTATAGGGATACATGGTATTTGGAACTCTAAATCAAACACGGTTTGTGCTAGCTCTTT
This sequence comes from Ictidomys tridecemlineatus, assembly GCF_052094955.1. Classification (NCBI taxonomy): domain Eukaryota; kingdom Metazoa; phylum Chordata; class Mammalia; order Rodentia; family Sciuridae; genus Ictidomys; species Ictidomys tridecemlineatus. Next base: position 10,782 of record NW_027521920.1, on the reverse strand, counting down.
GAAACTTGACACAATAAAGCAGTTTCAAGATCTATCTCTATGCTTGGTTTGCTGTTGATGTAGCCTAAAACAGAGACTGGCGAAATCACTTTCCTGGAAAGGGGTTGCCAAGCTTCCAAAAAACTAAGAGTTGCCTGAAATCTCAGCAAACATTTTTCACCCAATCTTGATAATTCTTTCAGGTAATGATCAGTACACCAAAACCACTTGGCTCACAAATTTCGTTCTTCTAGGTTAAACCCTTCGTTTGCAGTAACGTTTTCATTTTTAGGTTTCACTCTGTTTTCTCCTATAGGGATACATGTATTTGGAACTCTAATCAAACACGGTTTGTGCTAGCTCTTTGAAACTTGACACAATAAAGCAGTTTCAAGTTCTATCTCTATGGTTGGTTTGCTGTTGATGTAGCCCTAAGCAGAGACTGGCGAAAATCACTTTCATGAAAAGGGGTGCCAAGCTTCCCAAAAACTACGAGTGCCTGAAATCTCAGCAAACATTTTTTCACCCAATCTTGATGATTCTTTCAGGTAATGATCAGTACACCAAAACCACTTGGCTCAGCAAATGTTGTTCTTCTAGGTTAAATCATTCGTTTGCAGTAGCCGTTTTCCATTTTTAGTTTCACTCTGTTTTCTCCTCTAGGGATACCATGTATTTGGAACTCTAAATCAAACACGGTTTGTGCTAGTTGTTTGAAACTTGACACAATAAAGCAGTTTCAAGTTCTATCTCTATGCTTTCTTTGCTGTTGATGTAGCCCTATGCAGAGACTAGCGAAAATCACTTTCATGGAAAGGGGTTGCCAAGATTCCAAAAAACTACGAGTTGCTGAAATCTGAGCAAAATTTTTTCAAACAATCTTGATGATTCTTTCAGGTAATGATCAGTACACCAAAATCACTTGGCTAACCAAATTTCGTTCTTCTATGTTAAACCGTTCGTTTGCAGTAACCGTTTTCATTTTTAGCTTTCACTCTGTTTTCTCCTATAGGGATACATGTATTTGGAACTCTAAATCAAACACGGTTTTGTGCTAGCTCTTTGAAACTTGACACAATAAAGCAGTTTCAAGTTCTTATCTCTATGCTTTGTTTGCTGTGATGTAGCCCTAAGCAGAGACTGGCGAAAATCACTGTCATGGAAAGGGGTTGCCAAGCTTCCAAAAAACTACGAGTTGCCTGGAATCTCAGCAAACATTTTTCACCCAATCTTGATGATTCTTTCAGGTAATGATCAGTACACCAAAACCACTTGGCTCACCAAATTTCGTTCTTCTAGGTAAACCGTTCGTGTGCAGTAACCGTTTTCATTTTTAGGTTTCACTCTGTTTTCTCCTATAGGGATACATGTATTTGGAACTCTAAATCAAACACGGGTTTGTGCTAGCTCTTTGAAACTTGACACAATAAAGCAGTTTCCAGTTCCTATCTCCATGCTTTGTTTGCTGTTGATGTAGCCCTAAGCAGAGACTGGCGAAAATCACTTTCATGGAAAGGGGGTTGCCAAGCTTCCAAAAAACTACAGTTGCCTGAAATCTCAGCAAACATTTTTTCACCCAATCTTGATGATTCTTTCAGGTAATGATCAGTACACCAAACCACTTGGCTCACCAAACTTAGTTCTTCTAGGTTAAACCGTTCGTTTGCAGTAACCGTTTTCATTTTAAGGTTTCACTCTGTTTTCTCCTATAGGGATACATGTATTTGGAACTCTAAATCAAACACGTTTTGTGCTAGCTCTTTGAAACTTGACACAATAAAGCAGTTTCAAATTCTATCTCTATGCTCTGTTTGCTGTTGATGTAGCACTAAGCAGAGACTGGCAAAAATCACTTTCATGGAAAGGGGTTGCCAAGCTTTCAAAAAATTAGGAGTTGCCTGAAATCTCAGAAAACATTTCTTCACCCAATCTTGATGATTCTTTCATGTAATGATCAGTATACCAAACCCACTTGGCTCACCAAATTTCGTTCTTCTAGGTTAACCGTTTGTTTGCCTAACCGTTTTCACTTTTAGGTTTCACTCTGTTTTCTCCTATAGGGATACATGTATTTGGAACTCTAAATCAACACGGTTTGTGCTAGCTCTTTGAACTTGACACAATAAAGCAGTTTTCAAAGATCTATCTCTATGCTTTGTTTGCTGTTGATGTAGCCCTAAACAGAGACTGGCGAAAATCACTTTCCTGGAAGGGGTTGCCAAGCTTCCAAAAAACTAAGAGTTGCCTGAAATCTCAGCAAACATTTTTTCACCCAATCTTGATAATTCTTTCAGGTAATGATCAGTACACCAAAACCACTTGGCTCACCAAATTTCGTTCTTCTAGTTTAAACCGTTTGTTTGCACTAACCGTTTTCATTTTAGGTTTCACTCTGTTTTCTCCTATAGGGATACATGTATTTGAAACTCTAAATCAAACACGGTTTGTGCTAGCTCTTTGAAACTTGACACAATAAAGCAGTTTCAAGATCTATCTCTATGCTTTGTTTGCTGTTGATGTAGCCCTAAGCAGAGACTGGCGAAAATCACTTTCATGGAAAGGGGTTGCCAAGCTTCCCAAAAAACTAAGAGTTGCCTGAAATCTCAGCAAACATTTTTTCACCCAATCTTGATAATTCTTTCAGGTAATGATCAGTACACCAAAACCACTTGGCTCACCAAATTTCGTTCTTCTAGTTTAAACCGTTCGTTTGCAGTAACCGTTTTCATTTTCAGGTTTCACTCTGTTTTCTCCTACATGGATACATGTATTTGGAACTCTAAATCAAACACGGTTCGTGCTAGCTCTTTGAATCTTGAAACAATAAAGCAGTTTCAAGTTCTCTCTCTATTCTTTGTTTGCTGTTGATGTAGCCCTAAGCAGAGACTGGTAAAAATCACTTTCATGGAAAGGGGTTGCCAAGCTTCCAAAAAACTACGAGTTGCCTGAAAGTTCAGCAAACATTTTTTCACCCAATCTTGATGATTCTTTCAGGTAATGATCAGTACAACAAAACCACTTGGCTCACCAAATTTCGTTCTTCTAGGTTAAACCGTTCGTGTGCAGTAACCGTTTTCATTTTTGGTTTCACTCTGATTTCTCCTATAGGGATACATGTATTTGGAACTCTAAATCAAACACGGTTTGTGCTAGCTCTTTGAAACTTGACAGAATAAAGCAGTTTAAAGTTCTACCTCTATGGTTTGTTAGCTGTTGATGTAGCCCTAAGAAGAGACTGGCGAAAATCCCTTTCATGGAAAGGGGTTGCCAAGCTTCCAAAAAACTACGAGTTGCCTGAAATCTCAGCAAACATTTTTTCACCCAATCTTGATGATTCTTTCAGGTAATGATCAGTACACCAAACCACTTGGCTCACCAAATTTCGTTCTTCTACGTTAAACCGTTCGTTTGCAGTTACAGTTTTCATTTTAGGTTTCACTCTGTTTTCTCCTATAGGGATACATGAAATTTGGAACTCTAAATCAAACACGGTTTGTGCTAGCTCTTTGAAACTTGACACAATAAAGCAGTTTCAAGTTCTATGTCTATGCTTTGTTTGCTGTTGATGTAGCCCTAAGCAGAGACTGGCGAAAATCACTTTCATGGAAAGGGTTGCCAAGCTTCCAAAAAACTACGAGTTACCTGAAATTTCAGCAAACATTTTTTCACCCAATCTTGATGATTCTTTCAGGTAATGATCAGTACACGAAAACCACTTGGCTCACCAAATTTCGTTCTTCTAGCTTAAACCGTTCGTTTGCAGTAACCGTTTTCATTTTTAGGTTTCACTCTGTTTTCTCCTATAGGGATACATGTATTTGGAACTCTAAATCAAACACGGTTTGTGCTAGCTCTTTGAAACTTGACACAATAAAGCAGTTTCAAGTTCTATCTCTATGCTTTGTTTGCTGTTGATGTAGCCCTAAGCAGAGACTGGCGAAAATCACTTTCATGGAAAGGGGTTGCCAAGCTTCCAAAAAACTACGAGTTACCTGAAATTTCAGCAAACATTTTTTCACCCAATCTTGATGATTCTTTCAGGTAATGATCAGTACACCCAAAACACTTGGCTCACCAAATTTCGTTCTTCTAGGTTAAACCGTTCGTTTGCAGTAACCGTTTTCATTTTTAGGTTTCACTCTGTTTTCTCCTATAGGGATACATGTATTGGGAACTCTAAATCAAACACGGTTTGTGCTAACTCTATGAAACTTGACACAATAAAGCAGTTTCAAGTTCTATCTCTATGCTTTGTTTGCTGTTGATGTAGCCCTAAGCAGAGACTGGCGAAATCACTTTCATGGAAATAGGTTGCCAAGCTTCCAAAAAACTACGAGTTGCCTGAAATCTCAGCAAACATTTTTTCACCCAATCTTGATGATTCTTTCAGGTAATGATCAGTACACCAAAACCACTTGGCTCACCAAATTTCCTTCTTCTAGGTTAAACCGTTCGTTTGCAGTAACCGTTTTCATTTTTAGGTTTCACTCTGTTTTCTCCTATAGGATACATGTATTTGGAACTCTAAATCAAACACGGTTTGTGCTAGCTCTTTGAAACTTGACACAATAAAGCAGTTTCAAGTTCTATCTCTATGGTTTGTTTGCTATTGATGTAGCGCTAAGCAGAGACTAGCGAAAATCACTTTCATGGAAAGGGGTTGCCAAGCTTCCAAAAAACTACGAGTTTCCTGAAATCTCAGCAAACATTTTTTCACCCAATCTTGATGATTCTTTCAGGTAATGATCAGTACACCAAAACCACTTGGCTCACCAAATTTCGTTCTTCTAGGTTAAACCCTTCGTTTGCAGTAACCGTTTTCATTTTTAGGTTTCACTCTGTTTTCTCCTATAGGGATACATGTATTTTGGAAACTCTAAATCAAACACGGTTTGTGCTAGCTCTTTGAAACTTGACACAATAAAGCAGTTTCAAGTTCTATCTCTATGGTTGGTTTGCTGTTTATGTAGCCCTAAGCAGAGACTGGCGAAAATCACTTTCATGAAAAGGGGTTGCCAAGCTTCCAAAAAACTACGAGTTGCCTGAAATCTCAGCAAACATTTTTTTCACCCAATCTTGATGATTCTTTCAGGTAATGATCAGTACACCAAAACCACTTGGCTCAGCAAATGTTGTTCTTCTAGGTTAAATCATTCGTTTTGCAGTAGCCGTTTTCATTTTTAGGTTTCACTCAGTTTTCTCCTCTAGGGATACATGTATTTGGAACTCTAAATCAAACACGGTTTGTGCTAGTTGTTTGAAACTTGACACAATAAAGCAGTTTCAAGTTCTATCTCTATGCTTTCTTTGCTGTTGATGTAGCCCTATGCAGAGACTAGCGAAAATCACTTTCATAAAAAGGGGGTTGCCAAGATTCCAAAAACTACGAGTTGCCTGAAATCTGAGCAAAATTTTTTCAAACAATCTTGATGATTCTTTCAGGTAATGATCAGTACACCAAAATCACTTGGCTAACCAAATTTCGTTCTTCTATGTTAAACCGTTCGTTTGCAGTAACCGTTTTCATTTTTAGCTTTCACTCTGTTTTCTCCTATAGGGATACATGTATTTGGAACTCTAAATCAAACACGGTTTGTGCTAGCTCTTTGAAACTTGACACAATAAAGCAGTTTCAAGTTCTATCTCTATGCTTTGTTTGCTGTTGATGTAGCCCTAAGCAGAGACTGGCGAAAATCACTGTCATGGAAAGGGGTTGCCAAGCCTTCCAAAAAACTACGAGTTGCCTGGAATCTCAGCAAACATTTTTTCACCCAATCTTGATGATTCTTTCAGGTTATGATCAGTACACCAAAACCACTTGGCTCCACCAAATTTCGTTCTTCTAGGTTAAACCGTTCGTTTGCAGTAACCGTTTTCATTTTTAGGTTTCACTCTGTTTTCTCCTATAGGGATACATGTATTTTGGAACTCTAAATCAAACACGGTTTGTGCTAGCTCTTTGAAACTTGACACAATAAAGCAGTTTCAAGTTCTATCTCTATGGTTGGTTTGCTGTTGATGTAGCCCTAAGCAGAGACTGGCGAAAATCACTTTCATGGAAAGGGGTTGCCAAGCTTCCAAAAAACTACGAGTTGCCTGAAATCTCAGCAAACATTTTTTCACCCAATCTTGATGATTCTTTCAGGTAATGATCAGTACACCAAAACCACTTGGCTCACCAAACTTAGTTCTTCTAGGTTAAACCGTTCGTTTGCAGTAACCTTTTCATTTTTAGGTTTCACTCTGTTTTCTCCTATAGGGATACATGTATTTGGAACTCTAAATCAAACACGTTTTGTGCTAGCTCTTTGAAACTTGACACAATAAAGCAGTTTCAAATTCTATCTCTATGCTTTGTTTGCTGTTGATGTAGCACTAAGCAGAGACTGGCGAAAATCACTTTCATGAAAGGGGTTGCCAAGCTTTCAAAAAATTACGAGTTGCCTGAAATCTCAGAAAACATTTCTTCACCCAATCTTGATGATTCTTTCATGTAATTATCAGTATACCAAACCCACTTTGGCTCACCAAATTTCGTTCTTCTAGTTTAAACCGTATGTTTGCACTAACCCGTTTTCATTTTTAGGTTTCACTCTGTTTTCTCCTATAGGGATACATGTATTTGAAACTCTAAATAAAACAAGGTTTGTGCTAGCTCTTTTAAACTTGACACAATAAAGCAGTTTCAAGATCTATCTCTATGCTTTGTTTGCTGTTGATGTAGCCCTAAGCAGAGACTGGCGAAAATCACTTTCATGGAAAGGGGTTGCCAATCTTCCAAAAAACTAAGAGTTGCCTGAAATCTCAGCAAACATTTTTTCACCCAATCTTGATAATTCTTTCAGGTAATGATCAGTACACCAAAACCACTTGGCTCACCAAATTTCGTTCTTCTAGTTTAAACCGTTCGTTTGCAGTAACCGTTTTCATTTTTAGGTTTCACTCTGTTTTCTCCTATAGGGATACATGTATTTGGAACTCTAAATCAAACACGGTTTGTGCTAGCTCTTTGAAACTTGACACAATAAAGCAGTTTCAAGTTTCTATCTCTATGCTTTGTTTCCTGTTGATGTAGCCCAAAGCAGAGACTGGCGAAAATCACTTTCATGGAAAGGGGTTGCCAAGCTTCTCAAAAACTACAGGTTTCCTGAAATCTCAGCAAACATTTTTTCACCCAATCTTGATGATCCTTTCAGGTAATGATCAGTACACCAAAACAACTTGGCTCACCAAATTTCGTTCTTCTATGTTAAACCGTTCGTTTGCAGTAACCTTTTCATTTTTAGGTTTCACTACGTTTTCTCCTATACGGATACATGTATTTGGAACTCTAAATCAAACACGGTTTGTGCTAGCTCTTTGAAACTTGACACAATAAAGCAGTTTCAAGTTCTATCTCTATGCTTTTTTTGCTGTTGATGTAGCCTTAAGCAGAGACTGGCGAAAATCACTTTCATTGAAAAGGGTTGCCAAGCTTTCAAAAATTACGAGTTGCCTGAAATCACAGCAAACATTTTTTCACCTAATCTTGATGATTCTTTCAGTAATGATCAGTATACCAAAACCACTTGGCTCACCAAATTTCGGTTCTTCTAGGTTAAACCGTTTGTTTGCACTAACCGTTTTCATTTTTAGGTTTCACTCTGTTTTCTCTTATAGGGATACATGTATTTGGAACTCTAAATCAAACACGGTTTGTGCTAGCTCTTTGAAACTTGAAACAATAAAGCAGTTTCAAGTTCTATCTCTATGCTTTGTTTGCTGTTGATACAGCCCTAAGCAGAGACTGGCGAAAATCACTTTCATGGAAAAGGGTTTGCCAAGCATCCAAAAAACTACGAGTTTCCTAAAATCTCAGCAAACATTCTTTCACCCAATCTTGATGATTCTTTCAGGTAATGATCAGTACACCAAAACCAGTTGGCTCACCAAATTTCGTTCTTCTAGCTTAAACCGTTCGTTTGCAGTAACCCTTTTCATTTTTAGGTTTCACTCTGTTTTCCCTTTAGGGATACATGTATTTGGAACTCTAAATAAAACACGGTTTGTGCTAGCTCTTTTGAAACTTGACACAATAAAGCAGTTTCCAGTTCTATCTCAATGGTTTGTTTGCTGTTGATGTAGCCCTAAGCAGAGACTGGCAAAAAGCACTTTCATGGAAAGGGTTGCCAAGCTTTTAAAAAACTACGAGTTTCCTGAAATCTCAGCAAACATTTTCTCACCCAATCTTGATGATTCTTTCAGGTAATGATCAGTACACCAAAACCACTTGGCTCACCAAATTTTGTTCTTCTAGGTTAAACCGTTCATTTGCAGTAAACGTTTTCATTTTTAGGTTTCACTCTGTTTTCTCCTATAGGGATACATGTATTTGGAACTCTAAATCAAACACGGTTTGTGCTAGCTCTTTGAAACTTGACACAATAAAGCAGTTTCAAGTTCTATCTCTATGCTTTGTTTGCTGTTGATACAGCTCTAAGCAGAGACTGGCGAAAATCACTTTCATGGAAATGGGTTGCCAAGCATCCAAAAAACTACGAGTTGCCTAAAATCTCAGCAAACATTCTTTCACCCAATCTTGATGATTCTTTCAGGTAATGATCAGTACACCAAAACCACTTGGCTCACCAAATTTCGTTCTCCTAGCTTAAACCGTTCGTTTGCAGTAACCGTTTTCATTTTTAGGTTTCACTCTGTTTTCTCCTATAGGATACATGTATTTGGAACTCTAAATAAAACACGGTTTGTGCTAGCTCTTTGAAACTTGAAACAATAAAGCAGTTTAAAGTTCTATCTCTATGCTTTGTTTGCTGTTGATGTAGCCTTAAGCAGAGACTGGCGAAAATCACTTTCATTGGAAAAGGGTTGCCAAGGTTTCAAAAAATTACGAGTTGCCTGAAATCACAGCAAACATTTTTTCACCTAATCTTGTTGATTCTTTCATGTAATGATCAGTATACCAAAACCACTTGGCTCACCAAATTTCGTTCTTCTAGGTTAAACCGTTTGTTTGCACTAACCGTTTTCATTTTAGGTTTCACTCTGTTTTCTCTTATAGGGATACATGTATTTGGAACTCTAAATCAAACACGGTTTGTGCTACCTCTTTGAAACTTGAAACAATAAAGCAGTTTCAAGTTCTATCTCTATGGTTTGTTGATGTTGATGTAGCCCTAAGCAGAGACTGGCGAAAATCACTTTCATTGAAAGGGGTTGCCAAGCTTCCAAAAACTACAAGTTGCCTGAAATCTCAGCAAACATTTTTCACCCAATCTTGATGATTCTTTTAGGTAAATATCAGTAAACAAAAACCACCTGGCTCACCAAATTTCGTTCTTCTAGGTTAAACCATTCGTTTGCAGTAACCGTTTTCATTTTTATGTTTCACTCTGTTTTCTCCTATAGGGTTACTTGTATTTTAAACTCTAAATCAAACACGGTTTGTGCTAGCTCTTTGAAACTTGACACAATAAAGCAGTTTCAAGTTCTATCTCTATGGTTTGTTTGCTGTTGATGTAGCCCTAAGCAGAGACTGGCGAAAATCACTTTCATGGAAAGGGTTGCCAAGCTTCCAAAAACTACGAGTTGCCTGAAATCTCAGCAAACATTTTTTCACCCAATCTTGATGATTCTTTCAGGTAATGATCAGTACACCAAAACAACTGGGCTCACCAAATTTCGTTCTTTTAGGTTAAACCGTTCGTTTGCAGTAACCGTTTTCATTTTTAGGTTTCACTCTGTTTTCTCCTATAGGGATACATGTATTTGGAACTCTAAATCAAACACGGTTTGTGCTAGCTCTTTGAAACTTGCCACAATAAAGCAGTTTCAAGTTCTATCTCTATGCTTTGTTTGCTGTTGATGTAGCCCTAAGCAGAGACTGGCGAAAATCACTTTCATGGAAAGGGTTGCCAAGCTTCCAAAAAATTTCGAGTTGCCTGAAATCTCAGCAAACATTTTTTCACCCAATCTTGATGATTCTTTCAGGTAATGATCAGTACACCAAAACCACTTGGCTCACCAAATTTCCTTCTTCTAGGTTAAACCGTTCGTTTGCAGTAACCGTTTTCATTTTTAGGTTTCACTCTGTCTTCTCCTATAGGGATACTTGTATTAGGAACTCTAAATCAAACACTGTTTGTGCTAGCTCTTTGAAACTTGACACAATAAAGCAGTTTCAAGTTCTATCTCTATGGTTTGTTTGCTATTGATTTTGCCCTAAGCAGAGACTGGCGAAAATCACTTTCATGGAAAGGGGTTGCCAAGCTTCCAAAAAACTACGAGTTGCCTGAAATCTCAGCAAACATTTTTCACCCAATCTTGATGATTCTTTCAGGTAATGATCAGTACACCAAAACCACCTGGCTCACCAAATTTCGTTCTTCTAGGTTAAACCGTTCGTTTGCAGTAACCATTTTCATTTTTTAGGTTTCACTCTTTTTCCCCTATAGGGATACATGTATTTGGAACTCTAAATCAAACACGGTTTGTGCTAGCTCTTGAAACTTGAAACAATAAAGCAGTTTCAAGTTCTATCTCTATGCTTTGTTTGCTGTTTATGTAGCACTAAGCAGAGACTGGCGAAAATAACTTAAATGGAAAGGGGTTGCCAAGCTTCCAAAAAACTACGAGTTGCCTGAAATCTCAGCAAACATTTTTTAACCCAATCTTGATGATTCTTTCAGGTAATGATCAGTACACCAAAACCACTTGGGCTCACCAAATTTCGTTCTTTTAGGTTAAACCGTTCGTTTGCAGTAACCGTTTTCATTTTTAGGTTCACTCTGTTTTCTCCTATAGAGA